>NC_134354.1:739479251-739779251 GCF_048569485.1 Anomaloglossus baeobatrachus
CTCCCTCCTCTTCGGGTCGTTCACATCCGGCTCCAGCGACCTCCGGAGAGGACGAACCGGAAGTAAGGATTGGAGAAGCCCTCACCAAGCAACAGAGGCGAGAGGCCAGACGGTTGGTTCAGCAGAACCCCGATGTCTTCTCCGAGCTGCCCGGTAGGACCAGTCTGATACGACATGATATTGTCACCGAGCCCCACCTGAAGGTACGCCTGAAGTCATACCGGGTACCGGAGGCTCGACGACAAGCCATATCGGAGGAAGTAAAGACAATGTTACGCCTGGGGGTCATCGAAAAATCCCGGAGTGAATGGGCTAGTCCGATTGTCCTAATACCAAAACCCGATGGCTCCTTAAGGTTCTGCAATGACTTTAGGAGATTGAACGAAATATCCAAGTTCGATCTCTACCCCATGCCCCGGGTGGATGAGCTGATTGATAGGCTGGGACAGGCGCGATATTTTACCACGCTCGACCTGACCAAAGGGTACTGGCAGGTGCCACTAACGGAGTCCGCCAAGGAGAAAACCGCTTTTGTTACGCCTGAGGGTCTCTTCCACTATGTTGTCTTGCCTTTTGGGTTACATGGCGCTCCGGCCACGTTCCAGAGGTTGATGGACTTAGTGCTGGAACCCCACCAGGCGTATGCATCAGCGTACCTGGATGACATCATTATTTACAGCTCCGATTGGCAGACCCACTTGGAACAGGTACAAGCGGTGGTGGACGCGCTTCGAACAGCCGGATTGACAGCCAATCCCAAGAAATGTGCGTTGGGACTCACGGAAGCCCGCTACTTGGGCTACGTGATAGGCCAAGGAGTGATTAAGCCCCAAATTAACAAGGTTGAGGCGATCCAGAAGTGGCCTAGACCCCTGACCGCGAAGCAGGTTAGGGCCTTCCTGGGTATCGTGGGGTACTACAGGAGGTTTGTAAAGGATTTTGCGGGACTATCAGCCCCCTTGACGGACCTTCTCAAAGGCAAGAAGTCCGTCATGGTGCGCTGGACTCCGCAGGCCGAGGACTCCTTCCGGGCCCTGAAGGAGGTCCTGTGCGGACAGCCCGTTCTGGTCAACCCTGATTTCCGGAAGGAGTTCATAGTACAGACTGACGCCTCGGAGATCGGCCTGGGGGCAGTGCTGTCTCAGGTGGTTCAGGGGGAGGAACACCCCGTCACCTTCTTAAGTAGGAAGCTCACCCCTCCCGAGCGGAATTATAGCGTAGTGGAGAAGGAGTGCCTGGCGATCAAGTGGGCCTTGGAGTCCCTACGCTATTACCTGCTGGGACGGCAGTTTCGCTTGGTGACGGATCACTCTCCACTGGTCTGGATGAGGTCCGCCAAGGAACGGAATGCCCGGGTTACCCGGTGGTTCCTTTCTCTGCAAAACTTCCGGTTTACGGTTGAACACCGGGCCGGTAGGTTGCAGGGCAACGCCGATGCCTTGTCCCGTGGCCCGTGTTTGATGGCGGGAGTTCAACCCCGCACGCTTGAACTGAGGGGGGGGGTATGTGAGACTGTGACCGGGGTTATCTATGACGGCCGGTATGTCTCGCCCCGGTTGTGCTCACTCCATGATAGAAAGTAAATCCACTATAGGGTTAATGCTGTTTCCCTACAGGCTGAAGGAAGGGTTAAATAGAATCAGGAACAAGGGCAGGTGTGCCGGGTGTGGGGGAAGTGACCAGAACTTCCTGAGCCCTCTGCTGGAGAGGCACATGTATTTTGTTATGGACTTTTTGTTTGGACATTAAAACCGTGTGCTGTGAACCTTGATGCCTGGATCCCGTGTCTTCTGCTGCGCAGCCGACCGTGCTACCTCACAATATATATATATATATACATACACTAGAAGGTGGCCCGATTCTAACGCATCGGGTATTCTAGAATTTACGTATTGTGTAGTTAATGTATGATTTGTGTTTGTATATATATATATATATATATATATATATATATATATATATGTTGTTGTGTGTAGTTACCAAGTGTTTGTGTAGGGCGCTGTAAATGTTCTGGGTGTTGTCTGGGTGTGGGGGTGTGTGAGAGCGGTGTTGTGTGTGTGTTGCGTTGTGTGTGTTGCATTGTTTGTGGAGCGCTGTGTGTCTGTAGCGTTGTGTGTGTGTGGTGCTGTGTGTGTTGCGCGGTTTTTGTGGGTGTGGAGTGCGTGTGTATGTTTTGGGGGAGGTATGTTTTGTGCAATGTGTGTGTTGCGCGGTATGTGCGTATATTTATGTATGCCGTGGTGTTTGTGTGTTGGGTGTGTGCGGCGTTGTGTGTGTGGGTGTCTGTGTAGGGCGGTGTTTGTGGTTCCCAGTGTGTGTGTGGTGTGTTGTGCGGTGCGCGTGTGGCGGTGTGTGTGTGTTTTGGGGGGAGGTGTGCACCCCCATCGTGCTCCATCCCCCATGCTGCGCACCCCCCATCATGCTCCTTCCCCCATGCTGCGCATTCGCATCGTGCTCCATCCCCCATGCTGCGCACCCCCCATCGTGCTCCATCCCCCATGCTGCGCACCCCTCATCGTGCTCCATCCCCCATGCTGTGCACCTCCCATCGTGCTCCATCCCCCATTCTGCGCACCCCCCATCGTGCTTCATCCCCCATGCTGCGCACCCCCCCATCGTGCTCCATCACCCATGCTGCGTACCCCTCATCGTGCTCCATCCCCCATGCTGTCCACCTCCCATCGTGCTCCATCCCCCATGCTGCGCACCCCCCATTATGCTCCTTCCCCCATGCTGCGCATCCGCATCGTGCTCCATCCCCCATGCTGCGCACCCCCCATCGTGCTCCATCCCCCATGCTGCGCACCCCTCATCGTGCTCCATCCCCCATGCTGTGCACCTCCCATCGTGCTCCATCCCCCATGCTGCGCACCCCCCATCGTGCTTCATCCCCCATGCTGCGCACCCCCCCATCGTGCTCCATCACCCATGCTGCGTACCCCTCATCGTGCTCCATCCCCCATGCTGTCCACCTCCCATCGTGTTCCATCCCCCATGCTGTGCACCCCCCATCGTGCTCCATCCCCCATGCTGCGCACCCCCCATCGTGCTTCATCCCCCATGCTGCGCACCTCCCCATCGTGCTCCATCCCCCATGCTGCGCACCCCCTATCGTGCTCCATCCCCCATGCTGCGCACCCCCCCATCGTGCTCCATCCTCCATGCTGCACACCCCCCATCGTGCTCCACCCTCCATGCTGCACACCCCTCATCGTGCTCCATCCCCCATGCTAGGTCCGCCGGGGGCGGGTCCGAGCATGGCAACGTGTGCCGGAGGTGGGGCTGAGCGGGCACATGTGTACCGGGAGCCGGTGTACGCTGGTAACCATGATACACATCAGGTAACTAAGGGAAGTGCTTCCTATAGTTACGCGATGTGTATCATGGTTACCAGCGTACACCGGCTCCGTCACAATCCCAGCATCGCAAGGTTATGTCTGCCGGGGGCGGGGCTGAGTGTGCCAATGTGTGGCGGGGGCGAGCGGACGAGGCGTCAGCGTATGCTGCACATGTGTACCGGGAGCCGGTGTACGCTGGAGCGGGCGATGCGTGCGGAGGGCCGGGGCGAGCAGCCAATCCATGCGGGGGGCGGGACCAGGCCAAGGCGAGCGGCCAATCCGTGGGGGGGGCAGGCCGAGCCCAGCGGCCAATCCGACAGATGTCACTCTAACGACACTGACACGGTGACACAATTTTGGAGCAAGACAGACAGACAGAATAAGGCAATTATATATTTATATATATATATATATATATATATATATATATATATATATATAATTGCCTTAATCTGTCTGTCTGTCTGTCATGCTCCAAAATTGTGTCACGGTGACAGTGTCACCGTGACATGTCCTTACGGTGACACAAAGCTGATTGGCCGCTGGGTTCGCCATGGCCCCGCCCCCCCCACACGGATTGGCCTCTCGCCCCGGCTGCGCCCCCACACGGATTGGCCAGCCGCTCGCCCAGGCTCTGCCCCCCCCACAGATTGGCCTCTCGCCCCGGCACCCTGCAGGCATTGGCAACTCGCCCACGCCACGCCCCGCCCCCCTCACGCAATAGACGTTAGCTCTCGCCCCCCCCCCCCCCCGCATTGCCCGAACTGACACGGTCACGGAGCCACGAATCCCAGGTGAGTACTGTACTCCCCCCCCCTTTCCCCCCTCACCAACGGGAGCCCACATCAGCGTACGCCGCCGCCGTATGCTGGTGTGGGCTCCCGTGCGAGCGGGGGACGTGTTGCGCTGGTAACCATGCTTGCATAGTTACCAGTAAATCAAGGTCCTGCAGCGGCGCGACTTCCACACGCACAAACATAACAGCACACACACACGCATACACACACACATCAGATCGCACTCACTCTCACACACACCTCACACACACATCGCATCCACATACTCACAGCATCCGGCGATATCGCTTGCTTCTCGGCCTCGATACTGTGCTGTTGTGATCTTCCAGGACCTGACGGAGGATCACATGGCCAGAGGCATGTGGTATGTCCGGATGTTGTGAGTATCAGCGCGTATGTGCGATATCGTCAGTGTCTGTGAGTGGCTGCGATCGGGTGTGTGTGAGTGGATGCGATCGGGTGTGTGTGAGTGGATGCGATCGGGTGTGTGTGAGTGGATGCGATCGGGTGTGTGTGAGTGGATGCGATCGGGTGTGTGTGAGTGGATGCGATCGGGTGTGTGTGAGTGGATGCGATCGGGTGTGTGTGAGTGGATGCGATCGGGTGTGTGTGAGTGGATGCGATCGGGTGTGTGTGAGTGGATGCGATCGGGTGTGTGAGTGTCGGCAGAGGAGCACGGCGTGCTGGAGGAGGCTGGGAGCAGAGAGGCTGATCATGGGGAAGGCTGGGAGGAGAGAGGCTGATGCTGGGGGAGGCTGGGAGGGGGAGGCTGGGACGAGGGAGGCTGATGCTGGTGGAGGCTGATGCTTGGGGAGGCTGATGCTGGGGGAGGCTGGAAGGAGAGAGGCTAATGCTGGTGGAGGCTGATGCTTGGGGAGGCTGATGCTGGGGGAGACTGGGAGGGGAAGGCTTTGCTGAGGGAGGCTGGGAGGAAGGAGGCTGGGAGGAGAGAGGCTGATCCTGGGGAAGGCTGGGAACGGGAGGCTGATGCTGAGGGAGGCTGATGCTGAGGGAGGATGGGAGGGGAAAGCTGATGCTGGGGAAGGCTGGGAGGACGGAGGCTGGGAGGAGAGAGGCTGATCCTGGGGAAGGCTGGGAACGGGAGGCTGATGCTGGGGAAGGCTGATGCTGAGGGAGGCTGGGAGGGGAAAGCTGATGCTGGGGAAGGCTGGGAGGACGGAGGCTGGGAGGAGAGAGGCTGAGCCTGGGGAAGGCTGGGAGAGGGAGGCTGATGCTGGAGGAGGCTGGAAGGAGAGAGGCTAATGCTGGTGGAGGCTGATGCTTGGGGAGGCTGATGCTGGGGGAGACTGGGAGGGGAAGGCTGATGCTGAGGGAGGCTGGGAGGAAGGAGGCTGGGAGGAGAGAGGCTGATCCTGGGGAAGGCTGGGAACGGGAGGCTGATGCTGAGGGAGGCTGATGCTGAGGGAGGCTGATGCTGAGGGAGGCTGGGAGGGGAAAGCTGATGCTGGGGAAGGCTGGGAGGAAGGAGGCTGGGAGGAGAGAGGCTGATCCTGGGGAAGGCTGGGAACGGGAGGCTGATGCTGGGGAAGGCTGATGCTGAGGGAGGCTGGGAGGGGAAAGCTGATGCTGGGGAAGGCTGGGAGGACGGAGGCTGGGAGGAGAGAGGCTGATCCTGGGGAAGGCTGGGAGAGGGAGGCTGATGCTGGAGGAGGCTGGAAGGAGAGAGGCTGATGCTGGCGGAGGCTGATGCTGGGGAGGCTGGGAGAGGGAGGCTGATGCTGAGGGAGGCTGGGAGGAGGGAGGCTGGGAGAGGTAGGCTGAGAGAAGAGAGGCTGATGCACACACACACACACACACACACACGCGCGCACACTGCACAACACACCACACACACACACACACACACACACTAGGAACCACAAACAACTGCCCTACACAGACACCCACACACACAGACAACGCTGCACACACACAACACCCAACACACAAACACCGCGGCACACACAAATATACGCACATACCGCACAACACACACATTGCACAAAACATACCTCCCCCCAAAACACACCACACACACACAAACCGCGCAACACACATACAACGCTACAGACACACAGCGCTTCACAAACAACGCAACACACGCAACACACATACAACACCGCTCTCACCCCCCGTCACACCCAGACAACACCCAGAACATGTACAGCGCCCTACACAAACACTTGGTAACTACAGACAACAACATCTCTCTCTATATATATATATATATATATATATATATATATATATATAACAAAAATCATACATGAACTACACAATACGTAAATTCTAGAATACCCGATACGTAGAATCGGGCCACCTTCTAGTATATATATATCTATATATATAATTGCCTTATTCTGTCTGTCTGTCTGTCATGCTCCAAAATTGTGTCACGGTGACAGTGTCACCGTGACATGTCCTTACGGTGACACAAAGCTGATTGGCCGCTGGGTTCGCCATGGCCCCGCCCCCCCACACGGATTGGCCTCTCGCCCCGGCTGCGCCCCCACACGGATTGGCCAGCCGCTCGCCCAGGCTCTGCCCCCCCCCCACAGATTGGCCTCTCGCCCCGGCACCCTGCAGGCATTGGCAACTCGCCCACGCCACGCCCCGCCCCCCTCACGCAATAGACGTTAGCTCTCGCCCCCCCCCCCCCCCCCCCCCCCCCGCATTGCCCGAACTGACACGGTCACGGAGCCACGAATCCCAGGTGAGTACTGTACTCCCCCCCCTTTTCCCCCCTCACCAACGGGAGCCCACATCAGCGTACGCCGCCGCCGTATGCTGGTGTGGGCTCCCGTGCGAGCGGGGGACGTGTTGCACTGGTAACCATGCTTGCATAGTTACCAGTAAATCAAGGTCCTGCAGCGGCGCGACTTCCACACGCACAAACATAACAGCACACACACACGCATACACACACACATCAGATCGCACTCACTCTCACACACACCTCACACACACATCGCATCCACATACTCACAGCATCCGGCGATATCGCTTGCTTCTCGGCCTCGATACTGTGCTGTTGTGATCTTCCAGGACCTGACGGAGGATCACATGGCCAGAGGCATGTGGTATGTCCGGATGTTGTGAGTATCAGCGCGTATGTGCGATATCGTCAGTGTCTGTGAGTGGATGCGATCGGGTGTGTGTGAGTGGATGCGATCGGGTGTGTGTGAGTGGATGCGATCGGGTGTGTGTGAGTGGATGCGATCGGGTGTGTGTGAGTGGATGCGATCGGGTGTGTGTGAGTGGATGCGATCGGGTGTGTGTGAGTGGATGCGATCGGGTGTGTGTGAGTGGATGCGAGGGGCTGAGGCTGGGGACAGAGAGGGGCTGAGGCTGGGGACAGAGAGGGGCTGAGGCTGGGGACAGAGAGGGGCTGAGGCTGGGGACAGAGAGGGGCTGAGGCTGGGGACAGAGAGGGGCTGAGGCTGGGGACAGAGACGGGCTGAGGCTGGGGACAGAGACGGGCTGAGGCTGGGGACAGAGAGGGGCTGAGGCTGGGGACAGAGAGGGGCTGAGGCTGGGGACAGAGAGGGGCTGAGGCTGGGGACAGAGACGGGCTGATGCTGGGGACAGAAGGCTGATGCTGCGGGTAGAGAGGCTGATGCTGGTGCAGCATGGGGGATGGATTACAATGGGGGGTGCGCAGCATGGGGGATGGAGCACGTTTGGGAGTGCGCAGCATGGGGAATGGAGCACGTTTGGGAGTGCGCAGCATGGCGGATGGAGCACGTTTGGGAGTGCGCAGCATGGCGGATGGAGCACGTTTGGGAGTGCGCAGCATGGCGGATGGAGCACGTTTGGGAGTGCGCAGCATGGCGGATGGAGCACGTTTGGGAGTGCGCAGCATGGCGGATGGAGCACGTTTGGGAGTGCGCAGCATGGCGGATGGAGCACGTTTGGGAGTGCGCAGCATGGCGGATGGAGCACGTTTGGGAGTGCGCAGCATGGCGGATGGAGCACGTTTGGGAGTGCGCAGCATGGCGGATGGAGCACGTTTGGGAGTGCGCAGCATGGCGGATGGAGCACGTTTGGAAGTGCGCAGCATGGCGGATGGAGCACGTTTGGGAGTGCGCAGCATGGCGGATGGAGCACGTTTGGGAGTGCGCAGCATGGCGGATGGAGCACGTTTGGGAGTGCGCAGCATGGCGGATGGAGCACGTTTGGGAGTGCGCAGCATGGCGGATGGAGCACGTTTGGGAGTGCGCAGCATGGCGGATGGAGCACGTTTGGGAGTGCGCAGCCTGGTGGATGGAGCACGTTTGGGAGTGCGCAGCATGGCGGATGGTGCACGTTTGGGAGTGCGCAGCATGGCGGATGGTGCACGTTTGGGAGTGCGCAGCATGGCGGATGGTGCACGTTTGGGAGTGCGCAGCATGGCGGATGGTGCACCATGGGAAGTGCGCAGCATGGGAGATGGAGCACGATGGGGAGTGCGCTGCATGGGGGATGGAGCACAATGGGAAGTGCACAACACACCACACACACACACACACACTGGGAACCACAAACAACTGCCCTACACAGACACCTACACACACAGACAACGCTGCACACACACAACACCCAACACACAAACACCGCGGCACACACAAATATACGCACATACCGCACAACACACACATTGCACAAAACATACCTCCCCCCAAAACACACCACACACACACAAACCGCGCAACACACAACGCTACAGACACACAGCGCTCCACAAACAACGCAACACACATACAACACCGCTCTCACCCCCGTCACACCCAGACAACACCCAGAACATGTACAGCGCCCTACACAAACACTTGGTAACTACACACAACATATATATATATATATATATAACAAAAATCATACATGAACTACACAATACGTAAATTCTAGAATACCCGATGCGTAGAATCGGGCCACCTTCTAGTATATATATATATATATATATATGAGAAAAAATTCCAGCCGCACACTGTGAAAAACCAAAATAAATTCTACCTTATAACATAAATGGAGGTATTTAGAATATTATAATGGCCATTGCAATACCAGCACAGCGCCCTTCACGGCACCCTCCTTTGCTGGGTCCTACACTACTCTGCATCTTCTCTGGGTTTTAAAAACCTACAAGATCAGCTGGTGAACAAAAAAGAGGGTAATGAAGCAGCCAGGAGCTGGGGTGCAAATCCAGCAAACAGCACCACTCCCTGTTATATGCATTGTACAATAGAAAAAATCAGAATGAAACGGGTTCTCTTGCTGGTTTCCCACGCTGGTACTAACCTGAGTTCAAACCGTACTGGCAGCACCTTTACAATGTGAACAGGTGCGTATCTGGATGGTGTATAAATATTTTTTTTTTAATTTATTTAGTTCATAAGTTTAGTTTTTCTCTAACAGAATCTGTAGAGTTTCCTGTAAAGTAACAAAAGAGTATGGAAGTACTTGGAAGAACTTGCTAAACTTTCTACAGGGGAACGGTCATGATGACGTCATGCGGTAAAACAACTGAGCGAGGATTATGATATAAAGAACATATAAAACCATATTTTATTATATCTTCATTACAAAACAGTAAATATAAAATTATACATTTGCAGCATTGATTATCATACACAGTCGCCATCTTCATTATGACTTTGTGATGCATTTTTCCTTCCCTTTTAAACATGGAGTGTTTGGAGCTTTACAAGGAGTCGTGTTGTGGCAAGATATGATGATCGGCTTCGTCAGTAGAGACGTAGTTCACAGTTTCATCAATCATGGCAGGAGCAGCTACGTACAGTATGTGTACCTGTATACATCCCACTGTGAGTGCCGGGTCAGGCTTTTCTGCAGGGCATTGTGTCCCATTTGCTGGAATATCACACACGTCAGTGGGTGTAAGAGATTGGACCTCATCTCTGAGATAAAATAATGAAGGAACAATTGTGCTTGGCTGAAGAGCCCAGTTGTCCAGGAGCCGATAATGCCCGTCACTGGCCACGTAAGTACAGTACCACTTTTCCATCATTCAGTGCTCACCATAGACTATAACTCATCTTTACTATCAGTCTTCCTTCTGTGGCAGTTACAGGTGGTCGAGTTGTCGTCCGGCTGAGGAACATGTTCCATCCCATCACGGATTTCGGGACGGCCGATTTGGCGCTTGGCATACATCTAAAGAAAATTAGGTCTACAGTCAGTATATAGACAACACAATGGGACAAAGAAAAAAAACAATTTGTCTCACACAATTAAGACATCAGACAAAAAAATACACTGAAAATATAAACACAACACTTTGGTTTTTGCTCCCATTTTTCAAGAGCTGAACTCAAAGATCTAAGACTTTTTCTATGTACAGAAAAGGCCTCAAATATTATTTCTAAATTTGTCTAAATCTGTGTTAGGCCCCCTTCACATCCATGTAAAAAACAAACATTTTACATGGGCTGCGGTGTAGGTACATATGTCTGTCCGTCCGTGTGTGTGTGTTCTGTGCGTTGTTCATGTGCTATCCGTGTGACATCCGGATAGCACACGGACAACATGAGCTGGTATACTTACCTTTCTCTGGAGCTGCTGTTACTTCCGGGTGCGTAGTCAGTGCAGTGAATATTCAGGAGCATAATGAGCGGGACCCGGAAGCAAGTGTGACAGCAGCATTGGAGACAGGCAAGTATAAAAATACATTTATTTCTCAGTGACGTGTTTTCTCCTGTACATGTCACACTGATGTCACACGGATCACATCAGTGTGCAGTTCATGTGACATCCATGTTGCCAGCAGAAAATGGACATGTCGTCGTGTGGAGCACACAGTCAGTGTCCAAACACGGATGTGTGCGCAAACCCATTGATTTTAGTGGGTCTACGCGTGTCCGTATCTCCAGCCGGTACATGTGGAAACGGACGTCACACATACTGGAGACACAGATGTGTGAAGGAGGCCTTAGTGATCACTTCTCTTTTGCCAAGAAAATCCATCCACCTCACAGGTGCGGCATATCAAATGCTGATTAGACAGCAGGATTATTGCACAGGTGTGCCTTAGGCTGGCCACAATAAAAGGCCACTCTAAAATGTGCAGTTTATCACACAGCACAATGCCACAGATGTCGCAAGTTTGCGGGAGCGTGCAGTTGGCATGTTCCCTCAAATACAAATGAATTACGGTAATTAAAAGAATGCAATTAAATACCCCAAAACCTCTTGTGGCCCTTAAACAGGTTGTCCACTTCTTTAACAATGATTGCCTATCCTTAGGATAGGTTATCAATTTCTGATCGGTGGAGGTGTGACACTTGGCGCCTCCGCTGTTCTCTGTGTCAGCGGTGGCTGGAACTGCACAAATACGGAGCTGCACTGCTCCGTCTATTGTATAATGGCAGCGGCCGGGTACTGCTATTCAAATCAACAAGGGGTGGATGTGCAGTACCCAGCCATGGTCACTATTCCGTTGGCAGAGAAGTGCTTTGTAGCTCCATAATTGAGCCGTTCCAACTGCCTCTGACACCAGAACAGCTGCGACACCCAGCACCCCCACCGATCAGACATGGATGACCCATCCTAATGATAGACCATCAATCTTAAAAGTCGAGGACAACCTCTTTAAGAGCAAATATGTCCCAGGACTCTCAACGATCTTGAGAAACAGGTGGTGTATCACTTTCAGATTGATTGGGAGTCAAGTTAAAGGGAACCTGTCACCACATTTTTGGCGTATAAGCTGCGGCCACCACCACCGGGCTCTTATATACAGCATTCTAACATGCTGTATGTAAGAGCTCATAAGAAAGCCGCGGAGACACCATCACGTGTTTCTCAACGCTGGCAGGAAACTAGCCAGGTCTTTCACCGGGAAGGAACAACCACGGGAAGGGCAGTCTCCAGTCAAGGAGACCACCTATACCAAACATGGTATCCATCCACAGACAGCCGTTTCGGGGTATTTGCCCCTCATCAGTGTGGAGTAGGAATCTGGCTAGTGGGGGCAATGCCTAGTATAAGACTACTTAAGCAAGCATTGTTGACCTTAGGGAGATCAACATATCCACTGCGGAGACACCATCATGTGTTTCTCAACGCAGTGATTCTAGAGCATTGCCCCCTGGGAAGTATGCAAATAAGTTGCATACTTCCCAGGGGGCAATGCTCTAGAATCACTGCGTTGAGAAACACATGATGGTGTCTCCGCAGTGGATATGTTGATCTCCCTAAGGTCAACAATGCTTGCTTAAGTAGTCTTATACTAGGCATTGCCCCCACTAGCCAGATTCCTACTCCACACTGATGAGGGGCAAATACCCCGAAATGGCTGTCTGTGGATGGATACCATGTTTGGTATAGGTGGTCTCCTTGACTGGAGACTGCCCTTCCCGTGGTTGTTCCTTCCCGGTGAAAGACCTGGCTAGTTTCCTGCCAGCGTTGAGAAACACGTGATGGTGTCTCCGCGGCTTTCTTATTTGCATACTTCCCAGGGGGCAATGCTCTAGAATCACTGCGTTGAGAAACACATGATGGTGTCTCCGCAGTGGATATGTTGATCTCCCTAAGGTCAACAATGCTTGCTTAAGTAGTCTTATACTAGGCATTGCCCCCACTAGCCAGATTCCTACTCCACACTGATGAGGGGCAAATACCCCGAAATGGCTGTCTGTGGATGGATACCATGTTTGGTATAGGTGGTCTCCTTGACTGGAGACTGCCCTTCCCGTGGTTGTTCCTTCCCGGTGAAAGACCTGGCTAGTTTCCTGCCAGCGTTGAGAAACACGTGATGGTGTCTCCGCGGCTTTCTTATTTGCATACTTCCCAGGGGGCAATGCTCTAGAATCACTGCGTTGAGAAACACATGATGGTGTCTCCGCAGTGGATATGTTGATCTCCCTAAGGTCAACAATGCTTGCTTAAGTAGTCTTATACTAGGCATTGCCCCCACTAGCCAGATTCCTACTCCACACTGATGAGGGGCAAATACCCCGAAACGGCTGTCTGTGGATGGATACCATGTTTGGTATAGGTGGTCTCCTTGACTGGAGACTGCCCTTCCCGTGGTTGTTCCTTCCCGGTGAAAGACCTGGCTAGTTTCCTGCCAGCGTTGAGAAACACGTGATGGTGTCTCCGCGGCTTTCTTATTTGCATACTTCCCAGGGGGCAATGCTCTAGAATCACTGCGTTGAGAAACACATGATGGTGTCTCCGCAGTGGATATGTTGATCTCCCTAAGGTCAACAATGCTTGCTTAAGTAGTCTTATACTAGGCATTGCCCCCACTAGCCAGATTCCTACTCCACACTGATGAGGGGCAAATACCCCGAAATGGCTGTCTGTGGATGGATACCATGTTTGGTATAGGTGGTCTCCTTGACTGGAGACTGCCCTTCCCGTGGTTGTTCCTTCCCGGTGAAAGACCTGGCTAGTTTCCTGCCAGCGTTGAGAAACACGTGATGGTGTCTCCGCGGCTTTCTTATTTGCATACTTCCCAGGGGGCAATGCTCTAGAATCACTGCGTTGAGAAACACATGATGGTGTCTCCGCAGTGGATATGTTGATCTCCCTAAGGTCAACAATGCTTGCTTAAGTAGTCTTATACTAGGCATTGCCCCCACTAGCCAGATTCCTACTCCACACTGATGAGGGGCAAATACCCCGAAACGGCTGTCTGTGGATGGATACCATGTTTGGTATAGGTGGTCTCCTTGACTGGAGACTGCCCTTCCCGTGGTTGTTCCTTCCCGGTGAAAGACCTGGCTAGTTTCCTGCCAGCGTTGAGAAACACGTGATGGTGTCTCCGCGGCTTTCTTATTTGCATACTTCCCAGGGGGCAATGCTCTAGAATCACTGCGTTGAGAAACACATGATGGTGTCTCCGCAGTGGATATGTTGATCTCCCTAAGGTCAACAATGCTTGCTTAAGTATGTAAGAGCTCAGGCCGCTGTGAAAACATAAAAAACACTTTATAATACTTACCTAACGGTCGCTCGGTTGGCCAGATGGGCGTCTCCGTTGTCCGGTGCCGGCGCCGCCTCTTTCGGCCATCTTCTGACTCCTGTGTGCATGACGCGTCTACGTCATACACACTCACCGGTTCTGCGCAGGCGCACTACAATACTTTGATCTGCCCTGCTAAGGGCAAATCAAAGTGCGCCTGCTCAGGACCTGAATGCCGGCGAGTGTGGATGACGTCGGACGCGTCATGCACCACGGCTAGAGAAGAAGAAGGACAAAGATGGCCGAAAGAGGCGGCGCCGGCACCGGAGAACGGAGACACCTATCTGGCCAACCGAGCGACCATTAGGTCAGTATTATAAAGTGTTTCTTATGTTCTCACAGCGGCCTGGGCTCTTATATACAGCATGTTAGAATGCTGTATATAAGAGCCCTGTGGTGGTGGCCGCAGCTTATACGCCAAAAAAGTGGTGACAGATTCCCTTTAAATGATCTGTTATATCCTTTAAGCGATTGGAAAACTAATTTCCTCAATCTCTAAATAGTGCAAAAATCCAACCAAAAGCCATAGGATTATTCACATTATTTGCAATGACCATTTTTTGGCATTTTTAGGGTACGCTCATATTTTTCTAATAAGTCGGACAAGTGTTATCCGTTGTTTTATCGGATAGCACTCGCTCCAATGCTATGTTTGGGGCAGTGCAGATCAGCATTTTTTCTCATACCGATTCTGCATGAGAAAAAAAACCCAAAACAAAACGTCAGCGTATCTCGGATCACACGCACCCATACAAGTCTATGGATGACATCCAGTCCAAAATACGTCAACAGACAATGGATATGGAGAAATTAATCTCTCCATCTTCTCCCCACCTGTAATCGGATTCTCGCATGTCAGAGAATGAGATCACAGTAATGACACTCCTCAGAGACTGAGTCGAGTGTCATTAGTATATAGCATCCGATTCTCGCTCATGAGATGCTATACACTTGTCACAGGGTATAAAATGACAGATCAGGGGCTCCTAGGCTGGACTTCAGAATTGAGACCCTACGCTATCCCTTATCTCGGAGGTAGGCTTGATGGTAGTCAGGTCCGAGCCCCTAGTATGACCCTGACTCCTGTCCGAGCCCTAATCTTACTCCTCCTTCCTTGGAGAGGGCCGGAAACACAGTAACGGACAAGGGAGAATGATAACTCGTACACACTGCAGTCAAACACAAAGGGGAGACAATATATGTATAGGGGAATAAAGAAAAAGGAAGGAAGTAAACGCAAGACAAGGAAACTTCCACACCACTCAAAATAGCAGCTACAGATCACCACGAACTGGATCACCATAAAGACCGTAATCGCTGAAGCTATAGTCGGCACTGAGTAGTAAGGTCCAGAATCTTATATAAGAAGGACATGACTTTGATTGGTAAATAGAAACTTGAGCTCCTAGCAGAGTTACCCAGGTCAGCTGGAATCAACTCCTGCAGGACTGAGGAACACAGCACATGAAACAGCCAACGCCCGGCTCTGGCCGAACAATGAGGAGACATCAGGTTGCCTGTTAAGCTCTTCAGTGTGAACAGAACCTGATGCCGCTGTGACACCTAATGAGTCTGGACCTGAACACCGCATGACATTGCTAGTGTCTAAGGCCCGTTTCACACTTCAGTGGAAAACACTGACGTTTTTCACTGACGTGTAAAACACGCACATGTCCCTCCGTGTTCCGTGATTCACGGCACACGTGGGTTCTCCATGTGCAATCCGTGATTGCATATGGACATTACTCACCTGCCTTCACTGCTGCTGTCCATGGTGCTGAACTCCTCCGCTCTGCAGCGTCCGCCCACCGCTCTCAGCACCTACTTCCTAGTCGGCAGTTCCTGCTCTCATGAATATTCTTGAGCCAGGCAGGAGCTGCCGAGAGCGGAGCAGGCACAGCGAATCGCAGGCAAGGTAAGTTGAAAATATTTAATATGTCCGTGATTTTATGGTACGTGTTTCACTGATCACACACGGATCACACCATAGTGGGGTCCGTGGGTCATCAGTGATGCCATAAAAAAACTGACTTGTCCCCGCGCAGAATCACGGCCACGGGTGCACGCTGCACGGAGACACATTCAGTGAAAAATCACTGATGTGTGAGCAGACCCATTGATTATAATGGGTCTGCATATGTCAGTGAGTCTGGTACGTTCAAAAAAAGGCACAAACGTACCAGAATCACTGACGTGTGAAGGGGGCCTAAGATTTATATTCCACAGTGTCAAAACACAATTTTATGCTGTATATTCAATTGGGGAAAATCTGCTGCATTTTACAGAGAAAGCAAAGTGAGATTTTATTAAATCGCAAGCTGCAATACAAATCTGGCACATAGCACATATTGCTATCTGAGTGCGGTCCATTTCTAACATTGTCGTGGATAGGAGAAGCTATGCAATTTATTTATTTTTTCATATTAGAAAATAACTGATGGTAAAAACTGACAGCGAGCGAACACGGAGGAAACTGAAATAATGAACATATGCACAGTAATGTGTAAACCTCTTGATGTGCTCATATTTCATCTTTTTTCTACCTTTTTTAACCACTTCAGGCTTCAAAAGCCATGAAATAGATAAAGTGTTGTTTCTTTTTGTACTTCTTACCTGTAATACTTTATAATAGTAGCAGTATAGTCTATGAGGTTGCAGGAGTTCCCTGGCGAGAGACTGGCCTTCCTTGGCTATCTTCTTCATTTTGTCATCGTTTTCCTTGAAAATGAAATAGTTTTTGGCAAATAAAATTAAAAAAACCTCATATTAAACTCGAGATGAGTAAATGAGTCACAGGCTGATAAAAAGAATTTTACAGGCTGAAAGGCAAAATAATGATTCTCTTTACACAGAAGGAGGCCCTAGGTTAAAGGGGATGTCCACTGCTTTTACACTGATGGCCTATCCTTAGGATAGGTCATCAATGTCTAAAGCGGCCGGGGTCCGACACCGCGCACCCCCGCTTATCAGCTGTTTTTGGCGCCAGATGGAAATGCTCAGTTAAAGAGCTTCTCCGTCCTCTGATAGTAGCCGCATACGGGTACTGCACATCCACCTCCCATTCGAATTAATAGGAAGTGGATGTGCAGTACCCGGCCGCTATCAGAAGACGGAGCAGCTCCGGCCTGCAGCGGTCACCGGCACCGAAAACAGCTGATCAGCGGGGTTGCGGGGTGTCGGTCCCAGGCCTATTAGGTCTTGATCAGCTAGAAGAAAGAAGTTTCTCTACTAGAAGTAGTTAGTAAAATGACTCTTTAAATCCAAGCACGGGAGCTCGGCTCACTCGCGGTGTAGCGAAACCATTCTGCACCTTTCCACCTTCTTGATTTCCATCCATCTCCACCCTCTTCTTCCTTGACTTCCAGTTCTGGCTTTAAAAAAGCCAGGGGAAAGCAGAGAAAGATGGAAAACAAAGAGGTGTAAAAGGTGCACTAAAAAAATTCCGGCACCCCAAGAGTGTGCCAAGCACCAAGATTCCCTTTAAAGGGAGCCAACCACCAGGATTTTGCAATCTAATATATAAAGCTGAATGTGCGTGTGTATGTGTATGTCCGGGATTAGCATCCGCACCGCTACAGCTACAGCCACAAAATTTTGCACACTCACACTTCTGGACCCCGAGAGCGTCATAGGCTATTTTTCCAGGGGAAATTTTAACCCCGCTCTTTACAGTTATTCGCCAAAAAACCTGCCTCCATTAAAGCGAATGGAGCTGGGAGCCACAGTGCAGCCAGAACTTCAGAAGAATGCGCAGCCACACCCTTATATGGAATGTTGGTGTGTCACAATGGAGCCAGGGAAAGAGACAGACACAGACAGGGTAAGAAACAGACATAGACAGGGTAAGAGAAAGACACAAAGAGACAGACAAAGAGACAGATAAAGTGACAGACAGACAGACAGGGAAAGAGACAGACAGGGAAAGAGACAGACAGGGAAAGAGACAGACAGGGAAAGAGACAGACAGGTAAAGAGACAGACAGGGAAAGTGACAGAGATAGACAGACAAGGAAAGAGATTGAGACAGACGGAGAAAGAGACAGAGACAGTCAGAGACAGACAGGGAAAGAGACAGACAGACAAAGAGAGAGAGAGAGACAGAGAGATATATACAGAGGGGGAGACAGACAGAGAATTGGAGAGAAACAGAGAGACAGTTACTATCCCGGGCGTTAATATATTCTATTTATACATTCTATCCCGGGAATGTTAATACATTCTATTTTGTTAACAGCAGTTATTAACCCGGGCAAAGCCGGGTACTACAGCTAGTATGAAATAAAGGCAGTGCCATACTGGTACTAAGATACTAAATCTAGGCATGCCTTTTGTAGAAAGATCGAATGGTTGGTTAAAGGGAACGTGTCACCACTTTTTTGGCCTATAAGCTGCGGCCACCACCACCGGGCACTTATAGAACATTCTAACATGCTGTATATAAGAGCCCAGGCCGGGGGTATAACATAAAAAACACTTTATAATACTAACCTAACGGTTGTGTGGTGGGCCTTATGGGCGTCTCCGTTGTCCGGTGCGGGCGCCGCCTCTTTCGGCCATCTTCGTCCTCCTTCTGAAGCCTGGGTGCATGACGCGGCTACGTCATACACACTCACCGGTCCCACACATGCGCACTACAATAATTTGATCTGGCGAGTGTGTATGACGTTAGACCCGTCATGCACCGCGGCTAGAGAAGGAGAACAAAGATGGCCAAAAGAGGCGGCACCGGACAACGGAGACGCCCATAAGGCCCACCGCGCGACCGTTAGGTAAGTATTATACAGTGTTTTTTATGTTATACCCCCGGCCTGAGCTCTTATATACAGCATGTTATAATGCTGTATATAAGAGCCCGGTGGTGGTGGCCGCAGCTTATAGGCCGAAAAAGTGGTAACAGGTTCTCTTTAATGAAATATCTTTAATCAAAGTTGCAGAAATGCACTTGATTGATGGTTGCAACAGGGACGGGTTTTTGTGGCTCCCGTCCTGCGTGTTTATTCCTCCTCCAGCATCCTCCTGGCTTGCCCACTTTTCTTTATTTGAATACCATGCTGCACTGCCATTACTGTTGTTGGCGGCGCATGCGCATTGCCACATTAATGATGTCTTCATTAAAATGTGTACCGCGATCTCCGGAGCCATTTTATTGAAGACACTGAGGTGAAGACTATGAGCAGCAGGGGTGCGTGCGCAGATGTTAAAAAAAAAGCAAAAAAAACCAAAAAACCCAATCTGCGCATGCGCCGATGCCTCTTCGCCGCAGTGTATGTGCTCTTTGTCGTCCCTAACTGCAGGTCAGAACTTATTTTTTTGCTATTCTACATTTCAAGTCTTTCTTGGCTGTGGACCTTACAAAAGTTACCAGCACTAAGTACCATAACATGCGACATACTATAGGAAAAACCATCGACTTGAATGTAGATCCCCTCCAATATAAGCTCTGAACTGGTTTCTACTACTAGTCAGGGGTTGTGAACTAAAGGCGTCATATGATATGACAGACGCAAACAGGAGACCCGAATAGACACAACCATGATATAAGCAGGTATACTAGCTGCTAAAAACATGACAATGAGGTTCTAAAAAAGCAAATAAACTTTACACACAAGTGCACCTTACCTTCGCCCACTTTATCTTGTCTAACAAATCCCCCAGGTGGCGCTTTATGGGGACGTAGTGTTGCTCTGGCTTTAGGTGACTGTAGAAATGTTCGTAGTATTGGGACTCCTGCTTCAGGACCAGGCTGTCCCCCAACATGAGATACGGAAACCTGTACGCAGCCACAGTGCCGTCCACGTTCACCTGGTATTTGTACTGCGAAAGGCAAAAACTATTTTACTATCAAAACTCTCAATAAAACAGGAGACAAAATAGAAAACATCTTTTTTTTTTTTTTACTTTTTCTTGACAAGGAGCCCCTCCTGACTATGGGCTGCGCCTGGCTTTGCTCCATTGCCTTATTCACTTGGCTGCAATACCAGACGCGGCCCAGAAAACTTTCCTGACTTTAAGGAAAACGAGCTGAAGTAAAAAAAATAAAAGAAGCAAAAAAATGAAACAAAGTATTTGTAACTAATATACTAAGCGTAAACTTGTAATAAAGCTTAATGAAGTGTTTGAAACCCTTGAAGTAACTATATACCGTACAGGTATGTCACAGCCGTCTCTCTGCTACTAGATACTTGTGACAGCATCTGGGCCAGAGTCTCTCTTTGCCATCAGAGACTTTTAACATTAATTGTATTCCCTTTTCTTTGGTGATGAAAAGGTTAATGTCAATCTTGCTTTGCAGCAGCTTCTGACTCCTAGCCTCAGGTGTCTCTTTTCCCCAGTATAAGGTCACATCTCCCAGTAGAGGGCGCACGTTATTCTGAATCCATTCTGAAGCTAGGCCTTGAGGTGGAAGGAGCTATTAAGCCCTCATTTCTGTGAAGCATTGTAGTCTTGGTGTCTGACTACAGCCGTAAAGTGGGGTTTTATCCTTTTACTTTTGTACCTTCCCTTTCTTGTTGTATTAGTGCAGTGGTGGGACTAGCATCCCTTACCTACCAGCTCACTAGCCAGGGTTTACTGCAGGGACTCTCAGGGCTTCAGGTTCCTCCTCGGCGACTGGTAAGGAGCCTGTATAGAAACTGGCTAGGAGTGCAGGGTACAGTTGCAGGTAAGTGAAGGAAGTGTCAATCTTCCCTCTCACTAGCACTAGGGACCACCGTTGTTAAAGTGTCCTCGGTGTACCCCTTGTTTGTTGTGGTGAAACCCCCATCTGCTGTGTGTCTCACCTGCACGCCAGACCTTCCCTAAGTCCATGTGTGACAATATATACATACATTTTTGAAATCATTCATACTTTGCAAAATTGTTAGTGTTTATCAATATATGTATATTATTTTAATGTACCATATTTTTCGGACTTTAAGACGCACTTTTTTCCCCTAAATGTTAGGGGAAAGTGGGGGGTGCGTCTTATAGTCTGAATGCATGGCTGCGGGGAATGAGGGTGCTGCGGTGGAGCGGGTCATCGGCGGCATGCGCAGGCTATTGCAGCGCCTACCGTCACCACGTGGGCCCGCTCATTTCATATGCACACCCATCCTCCCGCCCATCATCTCTCAGCGCTGAAGCAGGCGCTGACAGGTGGGTGGGATGATGGGCGGGGGATGTGAGCATAATTAACAGCCGGCCCGCGTGATCACCCCTGGCAACTACAGCATGGAGTGATCATGTGTGGCTGTATTCACTGCCCCGCGCATCATCATCAGAGCCCGAGACAGTGGTACGGTATACTTACCGTTCCCTGCAGCGTCGCAATGTCCTCCTGTTTGCCGGCCCGCTGATCTGTGTAGATAACGGTGAGCACAGCGATGCCGTCATCCCTGTGCGCACCGCTCTCCACACACATCAGCGGCCGGCAGACATGAGGACATCGCGATGCTGCATTCAACAATGACGGCTCCACACAGGTCAGTGGCGCTGCTGACACTGACTCAGGAAGACAAGCGATGCTGCTGGAGTGAGGAAAGGTGAATATAAACGTTTATTTTTTGTGTGTGCCACAGGATGCAGGCCATATACCAGTATGGCGCTATGTAGCAGTATGGGGGTATATACCAGGATGGCGGTATATAGCAGGATGAGGGCATATACCAAGATGGCAGTATATAGCAGGTTCGGGGTATATAGCAAGATGAGGTCATATACCAGGATAGCAGTATATAGCAGGATGGGGGTATATAGCAGGATGAGGGCATATACCAGGATGACGCTATGTAGCAGGATGGGGGCTATACCAGGATCGCGGTATATAGCAGGATGGGGGACATATATACATAGTTACATAGTTACTTAGGTTGAAAAAAAGACCTAGGTCCATCTAGTTCAACCTTCCTCCACTAGTTCTACATTTAGGAAGGATGGGGATTATATACAAGGCAGGAGGATCATTGCCAGGATGGGGTATCTTAGTAGAGAATTTGGGGACATTACCCCCATAACAGTGTCTGCAGCAGATCCTCGCCTCATAAGTGTGTCATGACCACATTTTTTGCTTAAAATTTTATTTTCCTATTTTCTTCCTCTAAAACCAGGGTGCGTCTTATGGCCTGAAAAATACGGTATTTTAGGCTATGTGATTAATTGTATCACAAATCTATTACATTATAGTCATTGATTTAATTGTATTCAGAATGAGTCAGGCGTCGGTCATAGACGCCATGTGCCAGGGATATGAAGATGAATTATGACTCCAGTCATAATCTCTCATCACTCCCTGGCAGTGCCCCCTCCCTTCTTGTTCTCAATGTCCAGCATCTGTGAAGGTGTTACACCTCCAGGGCCATGTCCTGTGATATGGAAATGAGGTGGTGTGGGAACAATGGACACAGGATGACTCCCTGCCGTCACCCTGTAACAAGAGTTGTATCTCATTAGCAAGGCTATGGAACTAGCTAGACAGAACGACTCCAGTAAAAAATGGTTCATATCTCGCAAGCCATATTTCCGATAAATATGGCAACCATAAAAATGGTGTCTCCGCATGCGGACGATGCCGGCACACCCTTTTTATGGGAGCAGGACATTGGGAAATGCCCCAGGCGTGATATCAGCCAATGGGGAACTGGCAGACAGGTCATGAGTCCCCTCGTTCTGTAGCTAAATTCATAACTGTCACAATGAGAGCATTGGCGTCCGCCTACGACGCTCCCAGGCAAAGTTATGGCCCATATTCCATGTTGGGATATTGTCCATAACTCAAGCCAGGGGTGGAGCAGTGTTCCCTGTGAGGTCACGAAGGTAGGAGGGGACCTGGATCTGCCCAGGTTGATAACCCTACTTCGGCCATTTTCCAGTGTTCTTTTCGCTGGGGGCACGTGTAGGAAACATCTGTGGGAAGGATCCTAGAAACCTGGGTACAGCGCCCCCCTGTGGCCAGACGCAACAAGGTAACTGCTGGAACTGTGTATGCCTGTTTGTAACCCATGCTTTGATTGTAACTGTACTCTGACATATGTATAATCTGTAGATCCCCTATTGTATATATTGTAGTTTCTAGTGTGCTTTAGGCTGATTAAATTATATAATTAATCTTGGGCTGTTCTGTTATCTCGATCTTGAATCCCACGTCTGTGTGTTCGGCTAATAGTTACCGTAAATCGGTTGGTGGCAGCGAATTGTGCCAAGGATTATTGTGGGGAGGCCAGTGAGATTCGGGGAGATTTTATATATTCCGCCCGCGGAGGTCGGGGGAATATATACCTTACTCTCACCGGGGACCCTTCAATAATCGGCATAAGTAGTATAGCGGCCTCCTTGCTTATTGTCGGGCAATTCCATAATTGGCCTGACTATAAGAGGGGCGCTAGAGAGCGCGTCACGTGCTCTGTCTGTCGGTCGGTATAAAGGAGGGGTGACCCCCACTTGTTACCCCCCGATTGTGACGTACTGGTAGCCAGCGCGGGGGATTTCTGAGTGACCCCCCCGGTGGTTTGTGACATATTGGTGGCATAGCGGTGGGATCGAGATAATAGTGTGTGTGAGTGTGAGACCCATACTCCCAGACACTAAAGACTGCCTGCAGCAGCTGTGGCTGCTGGGGTCTTCAGACTAGCTCAACACTAGAGTGTCAGAGTGCAGATACTGTAAGGTGTGTGGAGGCATCAGGTGTCAGTTCTGTGTCAGTGACCAAAAGTCTGCAAGAATGGCTGATGGCACCAGGAGCAGAGCTATGCAACTGGCCAATGCTAAGGCAGGAGCCGAAGAGAGGGAGGACGGTGCTGTGGACAGCAATGAGGAGGTTGCCCACGAGTCCTCCAGGAGCTCGACGCCAGAAAACCGTTCTGCCGAGGACATTGCGCAACCTGGCACTGCTGGACAAGATGAGGAGGAGCTCACCCAAGGTTCCTCAACGAGCCAGATGCCAGCCCTCCGCTCTGAAAGGGACAGTGAATCGCCTAGCTCTGCAGCGTGCCGCAGATCACCACGTGCCATTCCACCGAGCCTGGGAGGCTCGGATAGCCTTCTTCAAATGGCTATGGCCCTTCTCCAGGCTGGAGACCAGAAGGGCTACAAGGAACTCCTGGCAGAGCGCAGGGCAGAGCGGCACGCAGAGCGTGAGGCTGCGGAGCGAGAGCGGCAGGCAGCGCGTGAAGAGCGAGAGCGACAGGCAGACCGTGACTACCAGCTGCAGCTAGCTCAGCTCCGGCCCTCATCAGCCACATGTGACCTTCGAGACACCAAACTTCCAAAGGTCCGTGTTGAGGACTTCCCAGTGCTGGAGAAGGATGGAGACTTGGACTCTTTCTTGACTGCTTTTGAACGGACTTGCTTGCAGCACCATCTGGACAAGGACCAGTGGGCCAAATACCTGACCCCCCGTTTAAGGGGTAAGGCCCTGGATGTCCTTGGGGACTTGCCTGCTGAGGCAGATCAGGGCTACGACACCATCAAGCGGGCCCTGATCCAACAGTACAACCTCACTCCAGAGTCCTACCGCAAGAAGTTCCGGAGCCTACAGAAGGGACCAAAGGACTCCTGGGCTGACCACCGGCGGGCACTTGCCCGAGCTGCCGACCACTGGACCCAAGGCCTGCAGCTTTCCACCGGACCGGAGATCCTGGACTTGTTCATCACGGAGCAACTCTTGTGGAACTGCCCTGAGGATCTCCGCCAGTTCATCCGAGACCAGAAGCCAAAGGGGTCCACGGCTACAGCTGCCCTTGCCGATGACTACACCAACAACCGGGCCCCTGAGGCCAGGAGAGCGGCCACCAGCAGCACCTGGAGAGGGGGTAAGATGAATTCTGCGACTGCCCCACCTGCCCCTAGACTGCAGGGGGTGTCCCCCTCAACTCCCCTCTCCAGGCCCGTGGCGGAACCAAGACGGTGCCACCAGTGCAACCTACCTGGACACTTCAAGGCCATGTGCCCTCAGCGTCCCAAGGCCCCGGCTCCGTCCCCGTCCCAAGGGCCGCCCAAGGTGTATTGTGTGGGTGGGGGTGGTGGTAGGTCCCTGGACAGCTTCCAACCTGTCACCGTCGGCCGGTCTGTGACCATAGGACTGCGAGACAGCGCCTCGGAGGTGACTCTGGTGCGGCCTGAGATGGTGTCCCCCCAAGACTTGATCCCTGGAAAAACCCTCGCTGTCTCCGGGATTGGAGGCACTGACCCGGCGCTGCCTGTTGCTGACATTTATGTGGACTGGGGCGCAGGGCGGGGGGTGAGGGAGGTGGGGGTAACTGATCGGATCCCTGCAAACGTGCTACTTGGGACAGATTTGGGGCAGATAACCTCCCAGTTTGGGCCCCACCCAAGGGCTGAACCTTCAGCCAGTACTGACATGCCTCCGGACAATGTTAATGTGTTATCTATGAATGATGTAAGGGAGGAGGGAGTGAACTCTGATATTTCTGCTTGCACAGACACCATAGACACACACACAGCTGCAGCTGTGACAGGGGAGGGGGTCAGAGAAAGGTGTGACAATGCCTCTACAAGTAACCAGCCTGTGAGCTGGGATCTGTTGCCCTCTGCAGGGATAAGCAGAGAGCAGGGTGCTGCAGGGGGAGGACCAGTGTGTGGGGTGGGGGCTACCACAGCAAATGTGGGGTCCCCAGAGATTTCACAGCGGGGTTCTGTTGCTGCAGGAGGGGAACAGGCAGGTGAGATTGGGGCCGGTCCAGGAGCGGAAGTGCTCCCAGGTAAGATCTCGGTGCATGGTTCCCCCACAACTGGGGTGTCAGGAAGCCAGGTAGGTCTGCCTGAACCGGCGACTTGGTCAGGAACGGAGGAGGAGCAGGCACGACCCACGGTCGCAGCGGCTGTGGCCGCTGTCACCCGCAGTGGGAGTGCTGGAAGCCAAGGGGCCTCCCGGAGGTCCGATAGCTCTTCCCCTTCTGACCAAGTGGCAGCCGAGTCAGGTGGAGGCCAGGACACAGGTCCCGGGGTACTGACTGAAGATGTGACAGTCTCGTCGATTCTGGCCACATCTAGTCAGGGGTTTCAGGCAGCGTTAGAAGCTGACGACAGCCTGAAAGCTCTTAAGGAGCAGGCGGCACAGCCTCCCTCGGACTCGGACCCGGAGCGAGTGGTCTGGGACCAAGGACGGCTGTACCGGGCCACGGTCCAGCAGGGTTCACCGGAGGCGTGGCCCAGGGACCGACAGTTGGTGGTACCCTATCCGTTCCGGACGGAGTTGTTGCGGATCGCACATGAGATTCCGATGGCCGGACACCTAGGGATCGCTAAGACCAAGGCCAGGTTAAACCAGCATTTCTACTGGCCAAAAATGGGGGCCGATGTGGCTGCCTACTGCCGTTCGTGTGAAACCTGTCAGAGAGTGGGGAAGGCGGGGCCACGCCCCAAAGCCCCACTGGTATCTCTGCCCATCATCGATGAGCCTTTCAGGAGGGTGACTGTGGATCTGGTCGGCCCGCTGGCCATCCCCAGCAGCTCCGGGAAACGCTTCCTACTGACGGTAGTGGACTATGCCACCCGGTACCCAGAAGCAGTGGCCTTGTCGTCCATTCGGGCTGACAAGGTGGCCACCGCATTGCTGGAGATTTTCTCCCGAGTGGGTTTTCCCCAGGAAATGCTCACTGACCGGGGGACCCAATTCATGTCCCAGCTGATGGAGGCCCTCTGTAAGCAAGTCCAGGTGCGACATCTGGTGGCCAGCCCGTACCATCCACAGACTAATGGCCTGTGCGAGCGGTTCAATGGCACCTTAAAGCAGATGCTTAAGATGTTGGTCGACTCCCATGGGCGTGACTGGGAGCGGTATCTCCCACACCTGTTATTTGCTTACCGGGAGGTTCCACAGGCCTCAACAGGATTCTCACCGTTTGAGCTCCTGTACGGGCGACGTGTGCGGGGCCCCCTGGCTCTGGTGAAAGAGGCTTGGGAAGGGGATTTGGCCACCCCTGGAGTGTCGGTTATCGAGTATGTCATGCGCTTCCGGGACAAAATGCAGGCCTTGACGCAACTGGTACACGACAATATGGCTCAAGCCCAGGCCGATCAGAAGCGTTGGTACGACCAGAACGCTTGTGAGAGGACCTACCAAGTGGGTCAAAAGGTGTGGGTACTGGTCCCCGTACCACAGGACAAGCTTCAGGCAGCCTGGGAAGGCCCATACCTCGTGTACCAGCAGCTCAACCCTGTGACGTACCTGGTCACCCTGGACCCTGCCCGTGGAAGGCGGAAGCCCTTCCATGTGAACATGATGAAGGCACATCATGAGCGGGAGGCATGTGCGCTCCCCGTGTGCAACCTGCCCGAGGAGGGAGAAGCGGAAACCCTCTTGGATATGCTAGCCCAGGTTAGGGCAGGCGGATCCATTGAGGATGTGGAGGTTGGCCACCAGCTCTTGGAGGACCAACGGTCCCAGCTGTGGGCCACCCTACACCCCTTCCGGGGGTTGTTTACCAACCAGCCCGGAAGGACTGACTTGGCTGTCCATCACGTGGACACTGGGGATCATCCCCCGATCCGGCGTTCAGCATATCGGGTCTCCCTGGAGGTGCAGCAACACATGCGCCAGGAGATTGACGAGATGCTGAAGCTGGGGGTGATCCAGGCATCCAACAGCGCTTGGGCCTCGCCTGTAGTCCTCGTCCCTAAGAAGGACCGAACCACTCGGTTCTGCGTGGACTACAGGGGGCTCAATGCGGTCACGGTCGCCGATGCGTACCCAATGCCACGCATCGATGACCTGCTCGATCAGTTGGCCGGGGCTCAGTACCTGACCATCATGGATCTGAGCCGGGGATATTGGCAGATCCCCCTGACTCGCAAGGCCAGGGAACGCTCTGCCTTTATTACCCCATTTGGACTGTACGAGTCCACGGTGATGCCATTCGGGATGAGGAATGCCCCTGCCACTTTCCAGCGGATGGTCAACACCCTGCTCAAGGGACTTGAAGGGTACGCGGCCGCGTACCTGGATGACATTGCCGTCTTCAGTCCCACCTGGGAGGACCACCTAGAGCATCTAGCACAGGTGCTCAGGCGGATCCACCGGGCAGGTTTGACCATCAAGCCGGGAAAGTGTCAGCTGGCCATGAGCGAGGTCCAGTACCTCGGTCACCGGGTAGGTGGGAGAACACTGAAGCCCGAGCCTGAGAAAGTGGAAGCCATCGCATCCTGGCCCACCCCCAGGACCAAGAAGCAGGTGATGTCCTTCTTGGGGACCGCTGGGTACTATAGGAGGTTTGTTCCATGCTATAGTAGCCTGGCAAAGCCCTTGACGGACCTCACCAAGAAGAAGCTGCCCTCTGCAGTCGATTGGACAATGGACTGCGAGACAGCCTTCCGGGCCCTAAAGGACGCCCTGTCCAGCCCGCCCGTGCTACAGGCAGCCGACTTCACGCGGCCGTTTGTAGTACAGACCGACGCCAGTGACTTCGGCCTCGGTGCGGTGCTCAGCCAGGTGGACTCTGCGAGCCAAGAGCACCCAGTCTTGTACCTGAGCAGGAAGCTGTTACCAAGGGAAGTTGCCTATTCCACGATGGAGAAGGAGTGCCTGGCCATAGTGTGGGCCCTGCAGCGTCTGCAACCCTATCTATACGGGCGCCACTTCATCGTGGAGACGGACCACAATCCCCTCAGCTGGTTGCACACCGTCTCTGGGACGAATGGGCGATTGTTGCGATGGAGCCTTGCGCTCCAGCAACACAACTTCACCATTCGCCACAAAAGGGGCCGTGACCACGGTAACGCAGACGGGCTGTCCCGACAAGGAGAGGTCGCGGACGGGCGCACGGGGGAACACCGGAGTGTGCTGCCCCCTAGCGCCCTCAAAAGGGGGGAGGTGTGAGGCAAATCCCGGGATATGAAGATGAATTATGACTCCAGTCATAATCTCTCATCACTCCCTGGCAGTGCCCCCTCCCTTCTTGTTCTCAATGTCCAGCATCTGTGAAGGTGTTACACCTCCAGGGCCATGTCCTGTGATATGGAAATGAGGTGGTGTGGGAACAATGGACACAGGATGACTCCCTGCCGTCACCCTGTAACAAGAGTTGTATCTCATTAGCAAGGCTATGGAACTAGCTAGACAGAACGACTCCAGTAAAAAATGGTTCATATCTCGCAAGCCATATTTCCGATAAATATGGCAACCATAAAAATGGTGTCTCCGCATGCGGACGATGCCGGCACACCCTTTTTATGGGAGCAGGACATTGGGAAATGCCCCAGGCGTGATATCAGCCAATGGGGAACTGGCAGACAGGTCATGAGTCCCCTCGTTCTGTAGCTAAATTCATAACTGTCACAATGAGAGCATTGGCGTCCGCCTACGACGCTCCCAGGCAAAGTTATGGCCCATATTCCATGTTGGGATATTGTCCATAACTCAAGCCAGGGGTGGAGCAGTGTTCCCTGTGAGGTCACGAAGGTAGGAGGGGACCTGGATCTGCCCAGGTTGATAACCCTACTTCGGCCATTTTCCAGTGTTCTTTTCGCTGGGGGCACGTGTAGGAAACATCTGTGGGAAGGATCCTAGAAACCTGGGTACAGCGCCCCCCTGTGGCCAGACGCAACAAGGTAACTGCTGGAACTGTGTATGCCTGTTTGTAACCCATGCTTTGATTGTAACTGTACTCTGACATATGTATATTCTGTAGATTCCCTATTGTATATATTGTAGTTTCTAGTGTGCTTTAGGCTGATTAAATTATATAATTAATCTTGGGCTGTTCTGTTATCTCGATCTTGAATCCCACGTCTGTGTGTTCGGCTAATAGTTACCGTAAATCGGTTGGTGGCAGCGAATTGTGCCAAGGATTATTGTGGGGAGGCCAGTGAGATTCGGGGAGATTTTATATATTCCGCCCGCGGAGGTCGGGGGAATATATACCTTACTCTCACCGGGGACCCTTCAATAATCGGCATAAGTAGTATAGCGGCCTCCTTGCTTATTGTCGGGCAATTCCATAATTGGCCTGACTATAAGAGGGGCGCTAGAGAGCGCGTCACGTGCTCTGTCTGTCGGTCGGGAGGTATAAAGGAGGGGTGACCCCCACTTGTTACCCCCCGATTGTGACGTACTGGTAGCCAGCGCGGGGGATTTCTGAGTGACCCCCCCGGTGGTTTGTGACAGGGGTATATACCAGGATGGCGGTATATAGCAGGATGAGGGCATATACCAAGATGGCAGTATATAGCAGGTTCGGGGTATATAGCAAGATGAGGTCATATACCAGGATAGCAGTATATAGCAGGATGGGGGTATATAGCAGGATGAGGGCATATACCAGGATGACGCTATGTAGCAGGATGGGGGCTATACCAGGATCGCGGTATATAGCAGGATGGGGGACATATATACATAGTTACATAGTTACTTAGGTTGAAAAAAAGACCTAGGTCCATCTAGTTCAACCTTCCTCCACTAGTTCTACATTTAGGAAGGATGGGGATTATATACAAGGCAGGAGGATCATTGCCAGGATGGGGTATCTTAGTAGAGAATTTGGGGACATTACCCCCATAACAGTGTCTGCAGCAGATCCTCGCCTCATAAGTGTGTCATGACCACATTTTTTGCTTAAAATTTTATTTTCCTATTTTCTTCCTCTAAAACCAGGGTGCGTCTTATGGCCTGAAAAATACGGTATTTTAGGCTATGTGATTAATTGTATCACAAATCTATTACATTATAGTCATTGATTTAATTGTATTCAGAATGAGTCAGGCGTCGGTCATAGACGCCATGTGCCAGGTGTTTTTGACAGTATTTTTTGATTTGCAAGAAACGTGGTTCAAAAGGGATGGGCGTAGCTTGAGGTAACCCAACATACAACAACATTTTGGGTGAATTCCCATGATGCAGGAATTTAATTACCGGTAATCAGTAAACCATCGGCCTTCACTATGGGGAGTCCGGCAGTGTGCGATAGCCGGCTTCCAGCCCCGGCAAGACCTCGAGCAGCTTCTGTACTATGCAGTGATGTTTTACAACCTTTTTGCAGAGTATAACATAGCGCGGTTATAATTTCTCCTAAGGCGATTGGCCACTCCTCAGTGTCCCTCCTCCGTGCGGAGATCTCACAATGCTCACAACAAGCTGCACCTGTCAGGCTGGCTGGTCAGTGACCGATTACATTTGGGATCATGAGATCTTTTACTCTGTAGCTGTACACATTAACCCTAGAACGCATACCTGGGGCCTCGCATGCCTGCTAGGTTACTTCTTTTCTATGGTAGATTTCTATGGTTGCGCTTTCTAGGGTTAAATGCTCATTTTAATATCAGAGTAATACAACCATTAGGACATGGATTTACAAAGTAAGTACACCAGCTCCATCATTAGCCATTTAATAATGTTTGCAGTTTCTTTTGTCAAATTGGCTGGCAGATCCACTTTAAGAATAAAAAAAAATGATTAACAAATGCTGTAAACTCTAGTCACTAAGGAAAATTAAAAATTCACCTTAAAGAAATCGAAGAATCCAACGAGAGGAGCTTTTCCCAGCTTTTTCTCCATTTCTCGGAAGAAGAAGTAACCAGTGATGCCGGCATCTAGCAACTCGGGATTCTTTTTAGACATCTGCACTAACTGCAGACGCTCCTCTCGGCTGTCTCGCCCCCTGAAGAAGGCCTGTTCAGTTTTATTATCCCATGAAGGACCTGAAAGAGAACAAAATTGGAGTTTTTAATGTAGAGTACACTTTAATGAGAACGCTGCTTTGCAAAGAGGTTTTCGGTTTTGGATTAACCCTACTTCTTAATAGGGTGCCTCAACAATACACTGATCCCAAAGCTTCCTTCTGCTCGGCCCCCCAGCAATCAGCTAGAATGGGTGAAAAACCTTGCAGAGGGTTCAGTTTTTCTGCAGAGCCAGACAGGTCGCAATAAAAAATTGTAAAAAATGTATTACATAGTTTGTATTGATCCTGAAATTTACTCAACAAATTGCATTAACAATTATTGTCATGAGTGTATCTCGCTTGGGGGAGACCTTGGGTGAAACTGGTGTCAGAAGGTCACAGCGCCTTGCCACTGCCAGGTGCACCACAATTATTTAATAACATCTTATTCTTTGTGGTGCTGCAAGGGTTAAGCATCCTTCCCTGCCTGGCTGCTGGCTGTAGCCACCAATCTCAGGTGCAGCTCTTTGGGATCACTCCCCTTCCCTATATAAGTCATGTGATGATACCTGAAACTGATTCTTCATTTCTATGTGATCCACTTTAGAAGGAGCCTGCTCTGGAAGAAGTCTGTGGTGTTGTGTGCAGCAGTGGTGTTTGCTGCATGGAAGCCGCCTGGAGTGTTTTTCCTTGCTTGTCTATTTCCCCTGTTTGTATTCCTTCCCTTGTGTTTCTGTATTGTAGTGGCGAGTCTAGTGATCTCGTTGGCCTGCTCACTAGCCAGGGTGAGTTTAGGGCCAGCTGAGGACCCTAAGGTATCGGGCTCGCCGACAGGTTGACAGAACCTGTATAGGAACGCTAGGGAGCGCAAGAGTCAACTTGAAGTGAGTTCAGGAGATGTCTCCTCTCCCTAGCGGCAGGGACCTCCATTGTATTGTGACCCCTGTGTGTTGTAACATCTTGTGGGGGTTTGCCAGGTACTAGGTAAACCCTGCTAGTCACGTATGTCACAATTATACAGATTTTAGAGCTGAAATGTCCCAGTTTTCATTGTTGGCTTAGTGTCTGTACAGAGCTCTGGAGCTTTACAATCTGGGAAGGATACAGCTGTCTACTAAGTGGATACGTCTGGGCCTAATGATAAGAAGGTTAACAGCTTCCAATGATGACTGGCAGAACTTTGAATGCAGCTTTGGAGTAAAAGACAGGATGTTAATATTGATCAATATAAATTAAAGCAAATTTGTCCTCGGCTTTACAATAGAAACTGCAAACATTATTAAATGGTGATAGATGATGGGTAATTAGGGGTGATTAGAGATGAGTAAACCCATGGAAGTTCAGCCGAACTAAGTTCGATTTTGGACCCGGACATGACCTGAACCCCAGTGCAAGTCACTGATTGGAAGTTTGGATCTCTGCCCACATACAGCCATAAAGCGGCTTGCACTGGGCTGAGGACTGAGCGTACCCGAGCACAGCGATGATCATGCAAGTGGTTTTCATAAGTAAAGCACCCGAACTCCGAATCCGAACTTTGTTTTTTTTGGAAAAGTCTGAGTACATACCAAACACTGAACTTTGGGTTTGCTCATCTCTAGTTATGATGGAGGAAGATCATTTTGATTGAAGAACAATTAAAGAGGGTCAACCAGCAGGATTTTGCAATTGAAGTAAAGGCAGTGCCTTACTGGCAGTAAGATGCTGAATCCAGGCATACCTGTTATAGAATGATCTGATGCTTGGTTGCAGAAATATCTGTAAGCAAAGTTGCCGAAATGCACTGCACTTCAATTCACAGGTGCAATGGGGGGCGGGTCTCTGTGGGTCAGATCCTCGCTTGTGTATTTAAGGCACCCTCCCATTATGGGAGGTGCTTGCGCAATGCCTCTAAGTCCTCCTCCAGATTCCTCTATGATGTGCTAATTTTTTTTTTTTTTTAAACCAAAATGTTTTTATTGAAGATTTTTCAATATACAAACAACATACGAAAACAGGGCTATCAGAACCCAAAACTTCCAACCTACCCAACAGATAATAATCAAGGCACAAAATAAGAGGTTGCAGCTCCATTTGAAGTGATTACAACAAGCTCCATTGCTGTTGTTGGTGGCACATGCGCATTGACACAGTGATTCTGTCTTCAGTAAAACGGCACCGGAGTCTGCACATGCATGTATCGCGATCTCCGGCGCCAATTCATTGAAGACACTATGATGAAGACTATGAGCGGCAAGGGCGCATGTGCAGATGTAAAAAAAAAAAATCTGCGCACGCACCGATGCCTCTCATAATCTTCACTGCAGTGTCTTCAATACAATGGCGCCGGAGATCGGTTCGCGCATGCTCAGACTCCGGCACCATTTTAATGAAGACAGCATTACTATGTCAATGCGCACACACCGCTAACAACAGCAATGATGGCACGGCGCGAGATTCAAATAAAGAAAAGGGGGCACGTCATAGAGAAAGCTGGTGGAGGACTTTACAGCGAGGAGCTGACAGGGAAAAGCCCGCCCCCGTTGCACCTGTCAATCAAAGTGTAGTGCATTTCTGCAACTTTGATTAAAGATATTTATGCAACCATGCATCAGATCTTTCTATAACAGGTATGCCTGGATTCAGTATCTTAGGGCCTATATGGCACTGCCTTTACTTCACATCGCAAAATCCTGGTGCTTGTCATCTTTAAGATTCCAGCTTAAAGTTCATGAATTCAAGTCTTCAGTTTGCACCCACCCAGACTGAAAGAAGCTTGTACTTAGCAGTATGAGATCTCACAGGGAGGAGGGTCACTGAGGAGCTTTCTATAATGTTATGCGGGTAATCATCATCAGGAGAGAGCGGAGAGATATTGAGGAGCTGTCATATAGGGTGGGTAAAGATTCAGCAGCGGTAGGGAGAAGGTACATTAAGGAGGTGTTAATCAGGCTAGGTAAGGGGAGATTCAGCAGCAATTGAGGAGCTGTTAATCATGCTGAGTGGGCAGAGATTCAGTAACAGCAGAGGGACAATAATGTCCTTTCAATCAGCCTAGACTCAGTGGAGTGGAGACTCAGCAGCAGCAGGGAGGAGGAGCATTGAGAATGGATGGCAATAGGTAGATACCATAAAGAAAAATATGAAATCACAGAGCAGCCTGAACCTATGGCTACTTACCTGTGTGGCCCTGGATGGAGAGTAGGTCATTGGTGACACCACGAAGCGCTTCAAGTGTGGAATGAGTAATGTCGTAGGTGGGTAGAATAATGTCTCTAGAATCAGAAGATCCACACCAAGAAATCATAGGCAGCGGACCAGGGGTGGCATTCGCCTTTCGAGTTTCCACCGGCCAATCACCCACATTAATGTAAAACTCCAAGTCAGGTAGGCGAACCTAAAGAAAGGCTCAAGGTTTATTACTTTCACTGGCTACAGACATCAGAATAATCATAAGCACCTCTGCCCCGAGGAAACATATCAATGAAACCTCCATGTTCTGAAAGTATCAGCATGTCGAGCCTTGTTCACCCCGATTATTGGATCTTGATGAATCGAGGCATTTTTCTTACCTTTCTTGCCAGTGATTGCAACATTTCATCAGAGAACATTTTAAAGTCTGTGTATTTGCCCAAAGAACGTCTATAGATCTGGTTATTGAGGACTGTGTAATGAACTATGGCTCCACGATTTTCTGCAAATCTCCTGGGCACTTCCTCCAGCATCCTATCCAGGTCTATGGACGGGAAGGGGGCAAAGTCTCTTGTGATTTGAGCTTCACTGTTTGGACATGAAAGAGTCTGCAGCCAAATTTCAGGGTCTTCCTCCAGACAGTCACAGTACTCGTGATAAACTGGTCCTAAAAAAGAAATAGAAGAAAACACTTAATGGGGCTGATAGGTGTAGTTCTCACCTTGGGACCTGCACCCATCTCCACAACAGTGGTCTCCCGTTCTAGCCGGCGTTTGACCACCAGGGAGTGGACAGGTGGAAGCGCGTGCACCGACTCTCTCCATTCATTGATATAAGAGATCTGAAAACAGCCCAGCAAATACGCTTAGCTGTATTCAGAATAATCTACTTCTGGTTTTTCTGCTGGAAACACAGGTCAAAATTACCAAATCTTCCTGTCTTTCAATAGAGGCAGTAGCTCAATGGTAGCGCTGCTGCATATGGACAATGAGTTCACGAGTACCGGCATCCCCAGTAAACCAGAACAGGTGAGAATTTAATTTATGTACTGAACTGAGTTAATTTATTCACTGCACTGAGGGGAGGAGCCGGGACAAGAGCTGAGAACAGCCGGACTGCGGGAGAGAGCCCTCAAATCGGTACAGTCCTGCAGAATCGAAGGTGGTTGTGAGGTATGCATAATGCCCAGTCATGCAAATTCGGTATCTTGAGCTCCCATTGTTCTTATATGTATGTGATCCTTAACAGGTCGGAATTTTCTGGCGTGTGGGAAACAATATTTCAGGATTTACGAGGAGACATGAAGATAAAGTGGTGATTAGATCAAATGTATCCTCTGCTGTATCTAGGACAAGCCACGACAAAGCCCGCCGTCACGTCTCCATCCATTAGGCAGCAGGAAACGTTAATGTATGACCACACCTTCCAATAATAGGAAGTTTCGAGAGATCAGTGAAATCATTAGCAAAGTAGTTTCACATTATCTGTTAATCCAATCTTTCACATTTACTGCTTTCATTCATGTAGGTTCTCAAAAGCCGGTAATTTCATGCTCATCATAAGGGAAAAATGTTGTTACAGGGTGGTGTATAGGAATTAGCATATAGGTAGGAGGTATACAGGGCGTTTTGAACTTGTGGATAAAGTTCTAGGAACATTTCCTAGATATGTTTCTTGAAGGCCTTGACATCATGATGACATTATATCAGAAGAGTGAAGAACAACCCCAATGTCACGGTGTGATCGCAGGCTAACAAGGGACAGGGGGCTCCTATACTGTCCTTCACACTAGGGGACCCTAGGCTATCGCTGATCTCCGGATTACCCCTGAAGGTGAAGATGCCGAAGTCCCATGCCTCACTATTCTCCTGACAATATCTAATCTATCCCTTCCCCGCAGGGGAAGGAAGGGGCAGGAGTAAGGTGGAAACATAGATTAAGACAGACAGGGGAAAACCAAAACTCATACACACTGCAAACTCACAGAGACTAAGGATAAAAGCAAAAAAAGGAGGCAGCAACAAAAAGACAACAAGGGTTAAGACAACAACCGCTTGCAACAATAATGCACAACAACCAACAGTAAAGGCGGCGTTACACGCAACGATTTATTGTGCGATCGCTTGAGCGATCACACCCGCCCCCGTCGTTTGTGCGTCACGGGCAATTCATTGCCCGTGTCCCACAAAGTCGTTAAACCCCCGTCACACGTACTTACCTCCCTAACGACGTCGCTGTGGGCGGCGAACATCCTCTTCCTGAAGTGGGAGGGACGTTCAGCGTCACAGCGACAGCACACAGCAGCGCCCAATAGAAGCGGAGGGGCTGAGATGAGCGGGACGTAACATACCGCCCACCTTCTTCCTTCCGCATTGCCGGCGGCCGCAGGTAAGCTGTGTTTGTCGTTCCCACGGTGTCACACGGAGCGATGTGTGCTGCCACGGGAACGACGAACAACCGGCACATAGAAGGAGGAACGACATTATTGAAATGAATGACGATAAGGTGAGTATTTTTGCTCGTTCACAGTCGTTCGGAGGTGTCACACGGTACGACATCCCTAACGATGCCGGATGTGCGTCACGAATTCTGTGACCCCGCTGACATATCGCACGATATATCGTACCGTGTTACGCCGCCTTTAGTCTGGATCACAACACCTCACCAGAACACCAGAACAGTATAGGTAAGCTATAGCTGGCATTAATGAAATAGTCCAGCCAGCATATATAGGAATGGAGTGAATATGATTGGCTCTGCCACAGCATGTGATCAAAGAGACTAACAAGCAGCCAAGCAGATATTAACTCTTATTAGCCTACCTAAGTCTGTAGGTCGACGCCCACATCTCCCTGAGCTCATCACAGTCATCAGAGAAGTTAGCAGGCAGAGTGCCAGAATCTGTAGTTTCCACAGATCCTGACACTGCCATGAAAGTTGGCGATGCCTGCAAAAATATCCTTGTGACCCTAGAAAAGGTTGCGGAAAATGAAGGGGCTAAAATCCTGTGGGACATCAAGATCCAGATGGATAAGAAGTTGTTGGCTAACTAACCAGATATCATGATATCAGTCAAGGACCAGAAGACAGCGATGATAATAGATGTGGCAGTGTCTAATGACAGTACTATCAGAAAGAAGGAATATAAGAAGCTAAAGAAATACCAGGGCCTCAAAAAAGAACTAGAGAAGAAGTGGAAGGTGAAGGCAACAGTATTTCCAGTGGTGATAGGGGTCACTGCTCCAAGTGCTCCTAAGTTGGAAGAACGTCCACAACAGATCCCAGGAGCAACATCTGAACTCTCTGTCTTGAAAAATGCAGTGCTGTGAACAACTAAGATCCAGCGCAGAACCCACAAACTGCCAGGTCTCTGGTAGAGGACCCAAGAATTAGGGAAAAAATCCATAGGGGGTGAGAAGGTAGTTTTATATTACAGTATATACTGTATATACAGTATATATACATACACACACACAGTTGAAACCAGACGTTTACATACACTATCTAAAAAGACACATCTGCATGTTTTTCCCCACAATCTAACATGTCATCAAAATAAATCTTTCCTGTTTCAGGTCAATTAGGAACCAAAATTATTCATATTTGTCAAATGCCAGAATAATGAGAGAGAGAATGTTTAACCCCTTCAGCCCCGGGGCACTTTCTGTTTTTGCGTTTTTGTTTTTTGATCCCCTTCTTCCGAGAGCCGTAACTTTTTTATTTTTCTGTCAATCTTGCCATATGAGGGCTTGTTTTTTGCGGGACGAGTTGTACTTTTAAATGAAACCATAAGTTTTACCATATAATGTACTGGAAAACGGCAAAAAAATTCCAAGTGCGGAAAAATTGCAAAAAAGTTTGATCGAACAATAGTTTCTGGGATATTTTATTCACCGTGTTCACTATATGGTAAAACTGATGTATCTATGTGACGCCTCAGGTCAGTGCGAGTTTGTAGAGTTAAAGTAGCCCTGGCACACCGTTTATTTCCCAATAGTAATAACGAAGAAAAATGAAAATCTCTTTTGTATTTTTATTGAAGAAGATGATACAGATGCAGAAAGTCCGCCTATGACAACGTTTCGGCCTTCATTTCGGCCTTCATCTGGTCGGACAGACTGACTATTTGTGGATGGATTTGTAAAATCCTAGGATAATCGCGGAGTCCCGTCAATATTTCAGATTATACTTATAGACCTATTCTGTGATACAGAAGTAATACTTCGCTCTATGCGAGCGTCTGACCAATCTTAGTTCATATGCACAAGGCAGAAAGAGTGAATGATTGGAGTCCACAGGTGCCTGGGAACAGGAGCTCTATGCCTCAGAAATCCGGTTTGTTTAGTTGCCAATGGGGCTTGGGGATACAGCGGTGAGGCAGGTAAGGAAATCAGTGTGTGTGAAGACCGCTTGCGTGCCCTGTGCGTCCGGTGAGGTGGGCACACCCCCCAAACAAACCGGATTTCTGAGGCATAGAGCTCCTGTTCCCAGGCACCTGTGGACTCCAATCATTCACTCTTTCTGCCTTGTGCATATGAACTAAGATTGGTCAGACGCTCGCATAGAGCGAAGTATTACTTCTGTATCACAGAATAGGTCTATAAGTATAATCTGAAATATTGACGGGACTCCACGATTATCCTAGGATTTTACAAATCCATCCACAAATAGTCAGTCTGTCCGACCAGATGAAGGCCGAAATGAAGGCCGAAACGTTGTCATAGGCGGACTTTCTGCATCTGTATCATCTTCTTCAATAAAAATACAAAAGAGATTTTCATTTTTCTTCGTTATTACTATTGGGAAATAAACGGTGTGCCAGGGCTACTTTAACTCTACAAAAAATTTTTTTCCTGAGCACCCGTGAAGGTGACGCTAGGTCCTTTTTCTTAGTGCGAGTTTGTAGACACCAAACATGAATAGGTTTACTTGTATTTAAGGGGTTAAAAAAATTCACAAGCTTGTCCAAAAAAAGTGGCGCATGTTTTGCGCCATTTTCCAAAACCCGTAGCATTCTCATTTTTTTTAGGCTCAGTGACGGCTTATTTTTCGCGTCTCGACCTGACATTTTTAACGGTATCATTTTTGCTCAAATGCTACATTTTGATCGCCTGTTATTGCATTTTGCACAAAATTTGCAGCGTCCAAAAAACATAATTTTGGCGTTTGAAATTTTTTTGCCGCTACGCCGTTTACTGATCAGATTAATTGATTTTATATTTTGATAGATCGGGCATTTCTGCACGCGGCGATTCCAAATATGTGTATATTTTTTTATTTTTTTAACCCTTTAATTTTCAATGGGGCAAAAGGGGGGTGAATTGAACTTTTAGGGTTTTCTAATTTTTTTTAAGCAGGGGGCGGGGATTAACTGCACACGATCTATGACGTACCCAGTATGTCATGGGTCGTTAAGTGGTTAAAAGAATTTTTATTACTTTCTGCAAAGTCAAACGTTTACATACACTAAAGCGGGCTTTACACGCTGCGACATCGCTAATGCGGAGTCGCTGGGGTCACGGATTTTGTGACGCACATCCGGCCGCATTAGCGATGCCGTTGCGTGTGACACCGATAAGCGATTTTGCATCGTTGCAAAACCGTGCAAAATCGCTAATCGGCGACACGGGGGTCCATTCTCAATTATCGTTACTGCAGCAGTAACGAGGTTGTTCTTCGTTCCTGCGGCAGCACACATCGCTGCGTGTGACGCCGCAGGAGCGAGGAAGCTCTCCCTACCTGCCTCCCGGCCACTATGCGGAAGGAAGGAGGTGGGCGGGATGTTACGTCCCGCTCATCTCCGCCCCTCCGCTGCTATTGGGCGGCGGTTCAGTGACGTTTCAGTGACGTCGCTGTGACGCCGCACGGACCGCCCCCTTAGAAAGGAGGCGGTTCGCCGGTCACAGCGACGTCGCCGGACAGGTAAGTATGTGTGACGGCTCTGGGGGATTTTGTGCGGCACGGGCAGCGATATGCCCGTGTCGCGCAACAGATGGGGGCGGGTACCCACACTAGCGATATCGGGACCGATATCGCAGTGTGTAAAGTAGCCTTAAGGCTATGTGCGCACTAGTGCGTTTTTCCCGCGGATTTACCCGCGGATTTGCCGCGGAAATTTCTTGAGAAATGTCTGCAATCTATGTGCAGACATTTCCCAGCAAATTCTATGGTAAAAAAAAATAGCTGTGCGCACTGGTGAGGATTTTTCTCAAGAAATTTCCTTGAGAAGAATTTCTCGAGAAACTTTCTTGAGAAAATGAACATGTCCATTATTTCCGCAGGTATCCTGCGGATTTCGGCAGTACAGCCTGCAAAAATTCGCAGGGAACCACCCGCGGGAAAATCGCGGCAATTCCGCGGCTATTCCGCGGCTAATCCGCGGCAAATCCGCGTCAAATCCGCATGCGGATTTGGTGCGGATTTTTTCCGGAGGTCCGGAAATCTTTCACTCCCAGAAGTTTCTCAAGAAATTTTCTTGAGAAACTTCTCATTTCTAGTGCGCACATAGCCTTAGTGTACTATGCCTTTATACAATATGGGACAGCCCATATGATGGTGTCATGTCTTTGGAAGCTTCTGACAGGTTTACTGGCAACATCTGAGTTAGAGACACCTGTGGATGTATTTTAATGCACACCTGAAACATACGGCTTCTTTGTGTAGCATCATGGGAAAGTCAAAAGAAATCAGCCAAGATCTCAGGATAAGAATTGTGGACTTGCACAAGTCTGATTTATCCTTGGGTGCAATTTCCAGATACCTGAAGGTGCCTCGTTCATCTGTACAAACAATAATACACAAGTACAAACAAGATGGGAACGTCCAGCCATCATACGGCTCAGGAAGCAGACAGGTTATGTGTACCATAGTTACATATGTCTTTTTTAGATAGTGTATGTAAACTTCTTGTTTCAACAACACTGGTCAAATGGCACATTCCTAATACATTTGGCATAATGTCCCCTCAAAATGCCAAATAACTATTAACATTTTTTAAGTGAGTGGACATACAAATCCCCCCATTTTTAAAAATTCTTAGTTTGTTATACCTGATGAAGGGGACGGACCATCCCTGAAACGCGTTCTTTTAATAAATTATGTTATACCTGGATGTGGCAGATGTTCCTTCAGCGCCAGAGTGATATCGGAGTCTTCATCATTGATTTATATCAAGCACCAGGAGGCGTTCGGTGCACTGGACAAGTACATGTTCCATTATTACCATAAAACTCGTTTTCTCACTTTATATTCACAATATGTCTGCTAGTGGGAGATGTCACCTATCAGGAGAATGGGGTCTCCTGCCGGCAACATGTAGCTGACAACTACTCCAGGCTACTGTGGCCAGTGGAAAGCTATTCAGGCTACTTGGCTCATCTCCTACTCTAGCCTATGAGCCCTCGCACCACCAGGGCATTTACATTACCTTTCAGTATATATGGAGACTGGGCGACATGCTTGTCCTCATGGCGCACTTCAATGACCAGGCCTTCATTAACGCTTCCATACATGCGATATCTCATCAGGAAGGAGCCGTCGTTCCTGTCCAGGGGATCCGGGACATGAATGCGGATATATTCTTTCGGTGACAGAGCTTTAATAACAACCTTAAAGGGTTTACTGCCTAGAAAAATAAAATGATGCAACATCATTGAGAAGAAACTGACGTAAATAGACAGAGATGTACATGATTAGTCATGACTGGCAGCCATAAGAGAATCACCACAGACTATAGGGTAATGGAGCAAACAGATTAGTATGAGGTCTTCCTACTTTTTTTTAGGAAATAAAACCTTAAAAAGTATAAGAATTTCAGTACTGGTGTCCGACCATTCCCATAACATGGCATTGTACTGGTAACAGTGCCAGTCAGTGGATGGTGGTGGGCACTGCGGGGGGAGGTGGTGATCACCGGTGGGAATGGTATCCCAATAATAATAGGAAAGACCACAGAGCTCCTTAGTTTTAATGAAGAAAATGTCATTTATTGATGTGTCTTCGTGTTGCGGTCTGGAATGTCACATTTTACAGATAGGCCAATGTTACAACCGGCCCGGACCTCGATCACGGCAGCCATACATTACTGCTTACTCTGTATCTTGCGTTGAGTTTTCACTCATACACAGTATAGACACCGTCCTCTCTTCTTGTGGTGGGATACGGCCTAGTTTCAGCGTCTACAAACTGTGTATGGACATACATATTCAATATGTCACTTTTGCGTATTGATTTATGGTTTACAGTGGGGTCACGGAGACAGAATACCACTTGTTCTTCAATGTATTGATAAGAACACATACTGATGGTTGTTCTGCTTCTATTTTGATCCAGGCCCGTGATCAAGGTCCGAGCGAAATGTTGGCCATGTTGGAACATGTGATGCCCCTGACTACGACGCACTGACACATCAATAGATGACATTTTCTTCTCTGAAACTAGGGCATGCCGTGGTCGTTCCTTCATATAGTGTCCTCCTGTGTCCTAACAGTGACAGCCGCGGCAGTGACCCCTCACCAGGATCAGTCACTACAGCATTACTATACAGGGTCTTTTCTTTATTACACATACAGTTTTCATTGTGTTCAAAACCAAAATCGTGGGAAAGTTGTAATAATAACAATGTACACACTCATTTATTTGTGCTCTTTCTATTGCGTCACCATTACCACTGTATGTGAAGGTACTGTTAAAACCGCACCTATAACAGCCGTGGTGTCAGGCACAACAGCGACCTTATATCAGTGCCCCCAAATAACAGCGACAACCAGTGCCCTTACAGTACAGTGACCCCAAAATAACAGCGTCAACCAGTGCCCTTATATCAGTGCCCCCAAATAACAGCGACAACCAGTGCCCTTACAATACAGTGCCCCCAAATAACAGCAACAACCAGTGCCCTTATATCAGTGCCCCCAAATAACAGCGACAACCAGTGCCCTTATATCAGTGCCCCCAAATAACAGCGACAACCAGTGCCCTTATATCAGTGCCCCCAAATTAACAGCAACAACCAGTGCCCTTATATCAGTGCCCCCAAATAACAGCGACAACCAGTGCCCTTATATCAGTGCCCCCAAATAACAGCGACAACCAGTGCCCTTATATCAGTGCCCCCAAATAACAGCATCAACCAGTGCCCTTATATCAGTGCCCCCAAATTAACAGCAACAACCAGTGCCCTTATATCAGTGCCCCCAAATAACAGCGACAACGAGTGCCCTTATATCAGTGCCCCCAAATTAACAGCAACAACCAGTGCCCTTATAACAGTGCCCCCAAATAACAGCGACAACGAGTGCCCTTATATCAGTGCCCCCAAAATAACAGCATCAACCAGTGCCCTTATAATACAGTGACCCCAAATTAACAACAACCAGTGCCCTTATATCAGTGCCCCCAAATAACAGCGACAACGAGTGCCCTTACAATACAGTGACCCCAAATTAACAGCGACAACGAGTGCCCTTACAATACAGTGACCCCAAATTAACAGCGACGAGTGCCCTTACAATACAGTGACCCCAAAATAACAGCATCAACCAGTGCCCTTACAATACAGTGCCCCCAAATAACAGCAACAACCAGTGCCCTTATATCAGTGCCCCCAAATAACAGCGACAACCAGTGCCCTTATATCAGTGCCCCCAAATAACAGCGACAACCAGTGCCCTTATATCAGTGCCCCCAAATTAACAGCAACAACCAGTGCCCTTATATCAGTGCCCCCAAATAACAGCGACAACCAGTGCCCTTATATCAGTGCCCCCAAATAACAGCGACAACCAGTGCCCTTATATCAGTGCCCCCAAATAACAGCATCAACCAGTGCCCTTATATCAGTGCCCCCAAATTAACAGCAACAACCAGTGCCCTTATATCAGTGCCCCCAAATAACAGCGACAACGAGTGCCCTTATATCAGTGCCCCCAAATTAACAGCAACAACCAGTGCCCTTATAACAGTGCCCCCAAATAACAGCGACAACGAGTGCCCTTATATCAGTGCCCCCAAAATAACAGCATCAACCAGTGCCCTTATAATACAGTGACCCCAAATTAACAACAACCAGTGCCCTTATATCAGTGCCCCCAAATAACAGCGACAACGAGTGCCCTTACAATACAGTGACCCCAAATTAACAGCGACAACGAGTGCCCTTACAATACAGTGACCCCAAATTAACAGCGACGAGTGCCCTTACAATACAGTGACCCCAAAATAACAGCATCAACCAGTGCCCTTATATCAGTGCCCCCAAATTAACAGCAACAACCAGTGCCCTTATATCAATGCCCCCAAATTAACAGCAACAACCAGTGCCCTTATAATACAGTGACCCCAAAATAACAGTGACAACCAGTGCCCTTATAATACAGTGACCCCAAATAACAGCGACAACGAGTGCCCTTATAATACAGTGACCCCAAAATAACAGTGTCAACCTGTTTCCTCATGACAGCGCCCTAAATAATGACAACCAGTGCCCTTCTAACAGTGACAATCTGTGCGCCCCTGGCAGTGTCAGTGTTCCCAATAACAAAGAAATCAGTGCCCTGATAATGTGAGCTGAATTGTCCCCCATAACAGTGTTATCTGACCTCCAATGACAGTGAAACCTGTATAAAACAAACAGACAGACATTTCGGAAACCAGACAGAATCCATTATGACAATAAGGCTAATTTGCTTGTTACATAATGGATCGATTTTCCAAATGAATTTGTTTTCTGCTCCTAGAATAGAACAGAGAAACAGACTTCAAAAGTGCAGGTGTGAACAGAGCCCTAGTCAGTGTCCTCTCCTCCATAACAATGACAACCAGTGTCCTGATAAGAGCCTGGACTACAGTATCCTCCATAGTGTCCCCCATAACAGTGTCAGGCTCATGCGGTTCACACTCCTTTGTTGCTGTTTTACTGCTGACAGAAAGTGACACATGAACATTGCAATAAAGGGCAGAAATAACAAACAAACCATCAAATAAACCTTCCAGCCAGTATGAGCGGTATGTGACCGCACTGCTGTGACAGCATGACACACCCAGCACTGATCACATACTGTACACGGATGCCAACGTGCGCCATCTCAGTCTCCCACAATGGCTGCCAAGTCCGACCCACCAGCAGCTGTCCTTCAATGTATCGGCATTTCTCAGGCTTTATAGACAAGGTGTGTCCGAGGTCACGATGTAGTGGCTGCTCATCTCAGTGAAGTGAATATTAGCTGTGCTGCAGTACCTGAGAACGGCCACCATACCGATGCCAGATACAGGACCTCCATACCGATGCCAGATACAGGACCTCCATACCGGTGCCAGACACAGGACCCCCATAGCGGTGCCAGACACAGGACCCCCATAGCGGTGCCAGACACAGGACCCCCATAGCGGTGCCAGACACAGGACCCCCATAGCGGTGCCAGACACAGGACCCCCATAGCGGTGCCATGCACAGGACCCCCCACAGCGGTGCCAGGCACAGGACCCCCATACCGGTGCCAGACACAGGACCCCCATAGCGGTGCCATGCACAGGACCCCCCACAGCGGTGCCAGGCACAGGACCCCCATAGCGGTGCCAGACACAGGCCCCACATAGCAGTGCCAGTCACAGGCCCCACACAGCGGTGCCAGACACAGGCCCCACATAGCAGTGCCAGTCACAGGCCCCACACAGCGGTGGCAGGCACAGGACTCCCCACAGCGGTGGCAGGCACATGACTCCCCACAGCGGTACCAGGCACAGGACCCCCCACAACGGTGCTAGGCACAGGACCCCCATAGCGGTGCCAGGCACAGGACCCCCATAGCGGTGCCAGCCACAAGCCCCACATAGCGGTGCCAGACACAAGCCCCACACAGCGGTGGCAGGCACATGACTCCCCACAGCGGTACCAGGCACAGGACCCCCCACAGCGGTGCTAGGCACAGGACCCCCATAGCGGTGCCAGGCACAGGACCCCCATAGCGGTGCCAGGCACAGGACCCCCTACATCGGTGCCAGGTACAGGACCACCCATAGCAGTGGCAGACGCAGGACTCCCCATAGCTGTGGCAGACGCAGGACCCCCCTATAGCAGTACCAGACACACGACCCCTATAGCGGTGCCAGACACAGGCCCCACACAGCGGTGGCAGACACAGGACCCCCATAGTACTGCCAGACAGAGAACCCCCATAGCAGTGCCAGTTATCAGACCCCATAATGGTGTCAAACACAGGACCCCCATAACCGTGCTATGTACTGAACACCCACAACGGTGCCACGTACAGGACCCCCAAAATGGTGCCAGATACAGGACCCCCATAGCAGTGCCAGATACAGGACCCCCATAACGGTGCCAGAAACAGGATCCCCATAGCTGTGTCAGTTATCAGATCCCCATAATGGTACCAGACACAGGACCCCCATAGCTGTGTCAGATACAGGGCCCCCATAATGGTGTCACGCACTGGACCCCAATAACAGTGCCACATGCAGGACCCCCAATAAGACTATGTTCACACATGGTGGTTTTTTTTTTGCAATTGTTTTCTATGTATTCTGGGGTACAAAACTGCTGCAAAAACACTGAAAAAATTGACATCTGCAGATTTATTTTTGCACCAATTTGAAAGAAAAAAAGCAACATCTGCACAAAACGTCAGGATTGTCACTCACTTTGCTGGAATAAGGATTTGTCTGCAGGTTTGTGACCAAAAGTACACAAAAAATAGTATCAAAAAGTGATAAAAACGCACTGTGCACAGCCTATATGATCACGCGCGGCATCTTATTGCCAGTGCATCTTGAGTGCATCTAAAATGCACTAAAAATGGACCAAAAAAAACACCGCAGCAAAAACACATTGCGTTTATCACATTTTGCCCAATGCGTTTTGTGTCAAATCTAGGGCTCAAAAAGGCAGAAATAATTGACCTGCTGCATCTTCAAAAACACAGCCAAGATGCAACCAACAAAAGATGCCCAGTGTGGACAGCAAAATAGAAATCTCTGAGGCTGTGTGCGCACGTTGCGTTTTTCCCGCGTTAACGCTGCGTTTTGAACTGAAGCATTGCAGTGCCAAATTGCATGCGTTCAGCTTCCCCAGCAAAGTCTATGAGAAGTCCGAAAATTCAATGCGCACGCTGCGTTTTGGATGCCAAAAATCGCTGCGGAAAAAAAAGCAGTATGTTACTTCTTTTGTGCGTTGTAGCTGCGTTCTCCACCTATTGAAATCAATGATGTGGGTCAAAACGCAACCAAAATGCACTTGGACTGTATTTTTTGTTGCGTTCCGCATGCTTTTTTGAGAAGCAAAACGCAGGTCTTCAGTCTCTCTCTGTCGCTGTCGGTCAATCTCTGTCTGTCGGTCTCTTTCTCTGTCAGTTGGTCGCTCTGTCTGTTTTGTCTGTCCCTCTCTCTGTCCGTTGGTCAGTCTCTCCCGCTCTCTCATACTCACTGATCCCCGATCACCGGCGCGGCGCTGCACGGCTGTCACAAGCTCCAACGGCTTTTCCTCTTTTGAAAATGCCGACCGCTCATTATTCAATCTGGTATTCCCTGCTTTCCCCGCCCACCGATGCTTATGATTGGTTGCAGTCAGACACGCCCCCACGCTGAGCGACTGCTGTCTCACTGCAAACAATCACAGCCACCAGTGGGTGGGTCTATATCGTGCAGTAAAATAAATAAATAATTAAAAAAAAAAAAAACGGCGTGCGGTCCCCCCCAATTTTGATACCAGTTAAGATAAAGCCACACGGCTGCAGGCTGGTATTCTCAGGATGGGGACCTCCACGTTATGGGGAACCCCCCATCCTAACAATATCAGCCAGAAGCCGCCCCGAATTGCCGCATCCATTAGGTACGACAGTCCCGGAACTCTACCCGGCTCATCCCGAATTGCCCTGGTGCGGTGGCAATCGGGGTAATAAGCAGTTAATGGCAGCCCATAGCTGCCACTAAGTCCTAGGTTAATCATGTCAGGCGTCTCCCCGAGATACCTTCCATGATTAATCTGTAAGTTATAGAAAATAAACACACACACCCGAACAATCCTTTATTTGGAATAAACGACAAACAACCCACCCTCTTTCACCATTTTATTAACCCCCAAATACCCCTCCAGGTCCGGCGTAATCCACACGACGTCCCACGACGCTTTCAGCTCTGCTACATGAAGCTGTCACGAGCGGTCACAGACCACGACTGCCCTCTGTCAGCGCCACGCAGCAACTGAAGTGAGCCGCATGATCAGCAATGACGTCACTCAAGTTACCCGCGGCCACCGCTGGATCCTCCGTGACAGCAAGTCGCCCGGGTGACGTCACAGGTGAGTTGCGGTCTGGGGTGGAGGACTCCAGCTGGCCGCGGGTAACCTGAGTAACGGCAGCGCTCATCGCGCTGCTCACTTCACTCAGGGGATTAGCGGTCACTGCTGAGTCCTTCACGGGTGACCGCTAATCAGGACGCGACACAGACAGAGCCGCGGTATGACAATGAAGTCGGGTGAAGTTTATCCGAGTTCATTCTTTTTTGACAAACGCAGTGTTAACAGTTAAGAGGGTGCGTTCTTTTCCGCACTGTTATGAACGCAACGTGCGCACATACCCATAGATTTTGCTGGGGGATGGAAATGCATGCATGTAGGTGCATCTTTGTGATGCCAAAAACGCGCCAAAACCGCGCCAAAAACGATGCAGTATGTGAACTAGCTCATGCAAATACACTCCATGTGAATGTGGCCATTGCCTGCTTGCACACTATCACCCCAGTCAGCCGCACAGATAACGCCCAGTCTATGTACACACTGTGGCTGGGGGATCAGGGGATTGTAAACTGCTGCGGATTGGAATATGTTATGAAATAACAATTATCATCATGTGATAGTCACAATGAGGTGCGCAGCAGTGGAAGGGTTAACCGCCAGGTCTGTGCGGTGACGTCAGGGGGCGGGGCTGTCAGGAGGCGGGGCTGTCAGGGGGCGGGGCTGTCAGGAGGCGGTGCTGTCAGGGGGCGGGGCTGTCAGAAGGCGGGACTGTCAGGGGGCGTGGCTGTCTGGCCGCCGCTCCATCTGTCTGTGATCAGTGATTATTAGCGGCGGTCACGTGGTTACCTGGAGAGTTGGTGAAGTTCCGGCCGGCGCCGCTCACCGCCTGGATGTAGAAGTATCGGACCGGCAGGGTGGTCTCCGCCCGCAGCCCCGGCCCCCACACCAGGCTCCTCTCCGGGCTCACCGCCCCCTCACCCCCGGCAGCACGGAGGCTCCCTGCACACAGCAGCACGAGCAGCAGCGGCGCCATCCTCCCCTAGTGACCGCAGCACAGGCCGCACCTACCGCCCTCTCACCGGCGGCTGCAGGACTCATTCACACTGTCCGTGAGAAGTGGGGCAGGAGATCTGTCTGCTGCTGATTGGGCGACTGGACAGCCAATCCTGGTAGAGCCGTGTGATGGGCAGAGCTCACTGTACACTGTGTAATGCTCTGCAGAGCGCACTGTACACTGTAATGCTCTGCAGAGCGCACTGTACACTGTAATGCTCTGCAGAGCTCACTGTACACTGTAATGCTCTGCAGAGCGCACTGTACACTGTAATGCTCTGCAGAGCTCACTGTAATGCTCTGCAGAGCTCACTGTACACTGTAATGCTCTGCAGAGTACACTGTAATGCTCTGCAGAGTGCACTGTACACTGTAATGCTCTGCAGAGTGCACTGTACACTGTAATGCTCTGCAGAGCTCACTGTACACTGTAATGCTCTGCAGAGCTCACTGTACACTGTAATGCTCTGCAGAGCTCACTGTACACTAATGCTCTGCAGAGCTCACTGTACACTGTAATGCTCTGCAGAGCTCACTGTACACTGTAATGCTCTGCAGAGCTCACTGTACCCTCTAATGCTCTGCAGAGCTCACTATACACTGTGTAATGCTCTGCAGAGCTCACTGTACACCACTATGTTGCTCTACAGAGCTCACTGTACACTGTAATGCTCTGCAGAGCTCACTGTACCCTCTAATGCTCTGCAGAGCTCACTGTACCCTCTAATGCTCTGCAGAGCTCACTATACACTGTGTAATGCTCTGCAGAGCTCACTGTACACCACTATGTTGCTCTACAGAGCTCACTGTACACTAATGCTCTGCAGAGCGCACTGTACACTAATGCTCTGCAGAGCGCACTGTACACTGTGTAATGCTCTGCAGAGCGCACTGTACACTGTGTAATGCTCTGCAGAGCGCACTGTACACTGTAATGCTCTGCAGAGCGCACTGTACACTGTGTAATGCTCTGCAGAGCGCACTGTACACTGTGTAATGCTCTGCAGAGCGCACTGTACACTGTGTAATGCTCTGCAGAGCGCACTGTACACTGTTGCTCTGCAGAGCGCACTGTACACTGTTGCTCTGCAGAGCGCACTGTACACTGTTGCTCTGCAGAGCGCACTGTACACTGTTGCTCTGCAGAGCGCACTGTACACTGTTGCTCTGCAGAGCGCACTGTACACTGTTGCTCTGCAGAGCGCACTGTACACTGTTGCTCTGCAGAGCGCACTGTACACTGTGTAATGGTCTGCAGAGCTCACTGTACACTGTAATGGTCTGCAGAGCTCAGTGTACACTGTGTAATGGTCTGCAGAGCTCAGTGTACACTGTGTAATGGTCTGCAGAGCTCACTGTACACTGTGTAATGGTCTGCAGAGCTCACTGTACACTGTGTAATGGTCTGCAGAGCTCACTGTACACTGTGTAATGGTCTGCAGAGCTCAGTGTACACTGTGTAATGGTCTGCAGAGCGCACTGTACACTGTGTAATGGTCTGCAGAGCTCAGTGTACACTGTGTAATGGTCTGCAGAGCGCACTGTACACTGTGTAATGGTCTGCAGAGCGCACTGTACACTGTGTAATGGTCTGCAGAGCGCACTGTACACTGTGTAATGGTCTGCAGAGCGCACTTTACAAGGCAGTGCTGTGCAGGTAAAAAAAAAATGTGGCGACCCCCTTATTTTTCTTATCCAGCACAAGAACAGCTGCAGGCTGCAACCCTCAGTGTCTGCTGTAGCTTGGCTGGTTTAAGAAAAATAAGGGGGATCCCATTTTATTTTATTTATTTTTTTTATTTCATTTCATTCTTTGTTGTTTTATTTTTGTTTAAAATGACGTAGCCCCCCCCCCCACACGTTTTTTCTAAAACCAGCCAAGGTACAGAAGACAACTGGGGACTGATTTTATTAGGGTGGGAATGGCCATCGTTATTTGGCCCTTTCCAACCTAACAATAGCAGCCCCAGAAGATACAACAATTCTGGCTCTGGACCCAGCTCTGCCCAATTGCCCTGGTGTGGTGGCAATTGGCGTAATAAGGAGTTCGTAACAGCTCATAACTGCCACGAAGTCCTAGGTTAATCATGGCAGGTGTCTGAGACCCCTCCCCCCCATCACTAATCTTTAAGTGAAAGTAAATAAACACAACCCCCCAAAAATCCTTTATTTGAAATAAAATACAAAAAGCCCACTTTTATACCACTTTATTAACCCCCAGACACTCCTCCACGTCTGACGTAATCCACACGAGGTCCCATTGCGAATCAGCTCTGCTACATCCCTGTCCTGTCACAGCGAGTGTCATAGAGAATGGCTGCCAGCTGGGAGTGCAGACAGCAGTGTGATCAGAATGAACTCGGGTGAACCCCTGACGTCTCGGCTGCAGGCCCTGCAGTACGGCGTCTCACAGCAGTGATGTCATGGGTTTACTGAAGTGAGCCGCACGATCAGCGGTGACATCACTCAGGTGAATCCTCCACCTGCGGCTCACTTCAGTCGCAGCCTGATTTGCAGTCAGATGGAGGACTCCATTTGTGACTTGAAATCACCCAAGTGATTTCACTGCTGACCACGTGGCTCACTTCAGTTACTCAGGTGATTTGTGGTCACGGGTGGAGGACTCCAGCTGTGCCTGCAGGTAACCTGGGTGACATCACCGCTGACTGTGCAGCTCACTTCAGTTGCTGCGTGGAGCTCTCAGCGGGCAGTCTTGTGCTATAGTGCTCGCTGTGAGCGTCAGATGTAACAGTGCTGGAAGTGTCGTAGGATCTCGTGTGGATTACGTTCGACCTGGAAGGGTGTTTGGAGGGTTAATAAAGTGGTGAAAGGGGGATTTTTTGTCTTTTATTTCAAATAAAGGATTTTTGGGGTGTTTGTGTTTATTGTTCAAATCAAAGTTTATTAGAATAGAAGAAGATAATCAATCAATTGCACAGCGCGCAGGCAGAGGGTATATATCCAAGCTAGCTGCTAAAAACACAACAGTTCTTTGACTACACCTGCGCCACTGGCGACCAAAAATAACAAGTACAATTCGTATGTGTTTGAAATAGGAAGAACAAGTTGAAAAAAAAGAGATAAAGAAGAGGAGGTGGAAGAAGAATTTAGAGACAGTAAAGACAACAGAAACGTGGGAAAGTAAGATGAAAGGGGAAGGGTACAAAGAGTTCCCACCCGAGTGGACGCGCCCTCCTATCAAAACCACATTTTCAAGGCTAACCTTCTAGGTACAGAAATAAGAGAATGGAAAATTACCTACATACCTGCCCCCCCGTGAATCCATAGACCCATATCCGGTGAGTCCCTGAACATGATCCACGGGGCCCACGTAGCATCAACTTTGTCCTTGTTGCCGAGTGTCTGACCTATCAAGGTCTCCATCCTGAAGATCTCGTTGCACTCTGCTATGAATTCATCCCGTGATGGGATTCTAGTTTGCTTCCAATATCTTGGAATTAGGTTTCTGGCAGCTGTTAAAAAATGTCTTAATAAACCTTTCCTAAACCCTGAAGCAGAAACATTCCCGAGGGACAGGAGAGCTAACTCTTTTGTGGGCCGGATTTGCCTCAAGGAAAGTTTATTGAGTAACTGGAAAATGCTCTCCCAGAATGATCTCACCGGGGGACATGACCACCAGATATCAGTGAGGGTTCCCCTCTCCTTTTGGCATCTCCAGCACACATCAGAGGCTGATGGAAAGGCAGTATGGATACTCACAGGACACCTATACCACCTAGATAGGATCTTGTAGCACCTCTCCTGTGATATCACATTCAGCGAAGTTTTACCAATAAAGAGAAGGATTTTGGTCCGCTCCTCAGCCGAGAATGACCTCCCCCACTCTCTCTCCCATTTCCCAAAGTACCCAGGCAAGCCGTCCCTCATACCTCTGCATCTGAGAAACAAGTCATACAAGGTCGAAATGGTATGGCCTGGAGGATCCTTCGCTAGGCAAAGGGCCTCAAAGGGTGTGAGTGCCCTATAGATGTCTACCCTCCTATTATTATTATTATTATTATTGTTTATTTATAGAGCACCATTGATTCCATGGTGCTGTACATGAGGGGGTTACATACAGAATACATATACAAGTTACAATAGACAGACTGGTACAGAGGGAAGAGGGCCCTGCCCTTGCGGGCTTACATCCTAAAGGATTTTGGGGAGGAGACAGTAGGTGGGGTGTAGGTGGGGCGGCAGCTCCGCACGGTGGTGGGGCGGCAGCTCCGCACGGTGGTGGGGCGGCAGCTCCGCACGGTGGTGGGGCGGCAGCTCCGCACGGTGGTGGGGCAGTGGCGTCATTGTAGATTATAGGCATTTCTGAACAGATGAGTTTTCAGAGTCCGTTTGAAGTTTGCAAGTGTAGTAGATAGTCTGATGTGTTGAGGCAGTGAGTTCCAGGAGACTGGGGATGCTCGGGAGAAGTCTTGGAGTCGGTTGCATGAGGAGCGAATGAGAGAGGAGGAGAGAAGGAGATCTTGGGAGGACCGGAGGTTACGTTTTGGAGTGTAGCGAGAGATTAGTTCAGAGATATATGGAGGAGACAGATTATGGATAGCTTTGTAGGTCAGGGTTAGTAGTTTGAATTGGATACGATAGACGATTGGGAGCCAGTGGAGGGTCTTGCAGAGAGGAGAAGCGGGGTGGTATTGAGGAGAGAGGTGGATCATTCGGGCAGCAGAGTTAAGGATGGACTGGAGAGGGGCGAGTGTGTTAGCAGGGAGACCACAGAGGAGGATGTTGCAGTAGTCGATGCGGGAGATTATGAGGGCATGCACTAGCATTTTTGTAGATTGGGGATTGAGGAAAGGGCGGATTCTGGAGATATTTTTGAGTTGAAAACGGCAGGAGGTGGTGAGGGATTGGATGTGCGGTATGAAGGACAGGGCAGAGTCAAAGGTCACTCCGAGGCACCGAACTTTGGGTGCTGGGGAGAGCGTGATGTTATTAATTGTAATGGATAGGTCAGGTGGAGAGTGTAGGGGAGATGGAGGAAAGATGATCAGTTCAGTTTTGGCCACGTTAAGCTTTAGAAAGCGAGAGGAAAAGAAGGAAGATATAGCAGATAGGCACTCTGGGATTCTGGACAGCAGAGATGTGACATCTGGACCAGAGAGGTAGATCTGAGTGTCATCGGCATATAGGTGGTACTGAAAGCCATGGGACTTTATGAGTTGTCCCAGGCCAAATGTATAGATAGAAAAAAGTAAGGGTCCCAGGACAGAGCCTTGAGGGACACCAACAGAGAGAGGACGGGATGAAGAGGTTGTGTGGGAATGGGAGACACTAAAAGTGCGGTTGGAGAGGTATGAAGAGATCCAAGAGAGGGCGAGATCTCTGACACCAAGGGAAGAGAGGATCTGTAATAGGAGGAAGTGGTCAACAGTGTCAAAAGCTGAGGATAGGTCTAGAAGTAGGAGTACAGAGAAGTGGTTGCTAGCTTTGGCGGTAAGTAAGTCATTTGTGATTTTAGTCAGGGCAGTTTCAGTGGAATGATGTGGACACTATAAAACTTTTCAGCTGTTCGAAGAAGAACCACATATCTTGAGATTTGTTGATATCTGAAGAGTAATTATCTAGGGGTTTAATACCTGTGTCTGAGATAAAGTCACGAATAATAGGATGGTCACTCTTCCTTTTATGGAGGAATGTTGATCTATGGAAACCCGCCTGAAAATCTGAATTACTATGGACCGGTGTCAATGGGCCTGGAATGGAGGACAAGTCAAGATATTTATTACCTCGGGACATAAAATTCCGCAATTGCTTTGTGATAAAGGGTACTGTGATAGAGCTGGAGGTTTGGGTTTATTTACTTACAGAATAATAATGGAATGGTCTCAGACAACTGCCATCATTAAGCTAGGACTTAGTGGCAGCTATGGGCTGCTATTAACTCTTTATTACCCCGATTGCCACCGCACCAGGGCAATCGGGAAGAGCTGGGTTAAGTTCTAAGACCGTCACATCTAATGGATGCAGCAATTCCAGGAAGCTGCTGGCTGATATTTTTAGGCTCGGGAGAGCCTAATAACCATAGACTTTCCTAGTCTGAGAATCCCAGCAGTGGGGCATTATGTTGGCTGGGTGTCCAAATTAGGGGAACCGCACGCCAGTTTTTTAAATTTATACCTGCCCACCGGTGTTTGTAATTAGTTGCAGTCAGACAGCGGTCACTGAGGGTGGGGGCGGGTCTGACTGCAACCAATCACAGACGCCGGTGGTCGGGAGAAGCAGTGAATATGTATGAGCCGAATGAGAGGCAGCGGGAACTGTGTGACAGCCACCACGGTTATCGGTGAGTATGAAGCGCTTGGAGAGAGACCGAGAGATTGGTTCCCTTTAACTAATCACCAATCATCAGGATTTTCGTATATAACCTAAAGCCAGTGCTATACTGGCACTATCAGGCTGAGTCTATACATGCCTGTAGTGATCAGATTGGATGTTTAGGTCCGAAGTAATCCACACGAGGTCCCACAACACTTCCAGCTCTGCTACATCCCTGTCCTGTCACAGCCAGCGGTCATATAGCATGGCTGCCAGCTGTGAGTATAGACAGACTCGCAGCGACCAGAATGAACTGGGGTGAACCCCTGACGTCACAGCTACAGGTCCCTCAGTACGGCGGGTGTCGCAGCAATGACGTCACGGATTCACTGCGGTTCAGGCCGCTACTGAAGTGAGCCGTCACTCGTGAGTCCTCCAGCTGCGGCTCACTTCAGTCACAGCCTGATTTGTGGTCACAGGTGAAGGACTCGAGCTGTGACAGCAAACACCTGAGTGACGGCACCGCTAATCGCGCTGCTCACTTCAGTCACTCCACCTGTGGAGCCTGTCGCAAATAAAACGCAGAGTGCACATGTAGCCTAATACTAATATTTGTTGTTTTTTTTGTGCCCTTTTAATACATTTCTAATGTGAACTAGTTTTTTTTTTTTATAGTAAAACGTACACGACTGCAACAATTGAACCGTTGACTGATTCAAGCATCCTGGGGGTCGTGCAGGAGGAATCGGCTGTGAGGTTCCTTATCTTGTGACAAAATGTCATTGGAAGCCTCACAAAATCTCATGCCGAATCAGCATGCTCCGATTGGCAGCGTATTTTGGCTCACGCGCACCCATACAAGTATATGGGTTCGTGAGAAACGTCGGGCTGCACTGATGACATCTGAGTGCACGCCAATATATGCAAGGACAGGCTATGGAGAAATTAATCTCCTCTTCTCCACACCTGGGATCCTATTCTTGCATGCAAGAGAATAGGAGCGCAGTGAATGACTCTCGTACAAGAAGGTGCGGACGCCGGGCCATGAGGGCTCCACACTCCTTCACCAGCGAGAGCCAATTCTTGTAGACCGCTTATGGCAGGTTGTGCAACACTTACTGTACTCTTCAGGGCAGCATCCATAACCCTTCATGAATGGTTTAGTTCACCCCTGGCTGATTTCCCGTTTTTCGGTGAGTTTCTTTGCTTCCCTTCCGAGAGCCGTAACTTTTTTATTTTTCCGTCATCCTTGCCTTATGACAGCTTGTTTTTTTGCGGGACAAGTTGTACTTTTAAATGAAACCATGAGTTTTACCATATAGTGTTCTGGAAAACGACAAAGAAATTCCAAGTGCGGAAAAATTGCAAAAAAAAAAGTGCAATTGCATGAGTGTTTTTGGGATATTTTATTCAGTGTGTTCACAGTATGGTAAAACTGATGTGTCAGTGGGATTCCTCTGGTCGGTACAAGTTCGTAGACACCAAACATGTATAGGTTTATTTTTATCTATGGGTTTAGAAAACAAATTCAGAAGTTTGTCCAAAAAAGTGGCGCACATTTTGCGTCATTTTCCATCCACAACCCTTAGCGTTCTAATTTTTCGGGATTTAATGCTCAGTGACTGCTTATTTTTTGCATTTCAAGCAGATGATTTTAATAGTACCAATTTTTATCGCCTGTTATTGCATTTTGCTCAAAATTTCTCGCAGTCAAAAAACTTAATTTTGGCGTTTGGATTTTTTTTGCCGCTACGCCATTTACTAATCAGATTAATTTAATATTTTGATCGGGCATTTCTAAACGCGGTGATACGAAATGTGTGTATATATTTTTTTTTTATACCCTTTAATTTTCAATGGGGCGAATGAGGGGTGATTTAAACTTTTAGATTTTTTTTAGTTATTTTAAATTTTTTAATTTTTTTTTTTTTTTTTATTATTTTACTAGTCCCCTTAGGGGACTATAAGGATCAGCAGTCTGATCGCTCATTCATTTATGTTAATCACAGCTTCACATCGCTGATCACCAGAAATACTCACTTCTTGTTACTGGCAGCACTCGGTCAGGTGAAACAGGAAGTCACTCATGCTAGCTACAGGAGTCATCACACGACGCTGTGCTACCATGGCAACCAACGGCTCACATTGATCACAGCACCGCCGATGGGGCCGGATAAGGCCGGTTTCACACATCCGGCTTTTTGCCGTTTTGCCGGATGCGGTGCTCTCCCGTACAGTTAATACAGTACAATGACAGCGCTGTAACTTCCGGGTCACATGCGCCGGTCACATGACAGCATGTAACCGGCGCTTGTTGCGCTGTCATTGTACTGTATTAACTGTACGGGAGAGCGCCGCATCCGGCAAAACAGCAAAAAGCCGGATGTGTGAAACCGGCCTAAGTGAAGATTTACCACAGTGGGGTTTTTAATTGCTGTGTCACATTTTGACATTGCGATTAAAAGGGAACTTGTCACCAGATTTGGCAACTATAAGCTGCAGCCACCACCAGTGATCCCCTATATACAGCATGCTATATATAAGAGCCGAAGCTGCTGTGTAGAACGTAAAAATCACTGGAGTGTAGTGATTGTGCTGCACTTCCACAGATGAGGAGCAGGATCACTGCTCTCACTGCCCCAATGATGGAGTGACGGTAGAGGGTGGTGCAGATTACTGACTCCCAATGAGAGTGTAGTGGGCGGTTCTGGATACTGAGGCAGGGCGCAGTTACCTCTGGCTGTGAGGTTAGGTAAAAAAGAATGGTTAGCTGCCAAGTTTGGTAGAGCTGCAGGTAAACAAACTATACAGGCAATGAAGTGAAATATAGGAGGAATGACAGGTAGAAACAAAAATCAAAATGTGTAGGGGCGTTTTTTTATTACAATACAGCACAGATTGGCTTTAAAAAAAAAAGGATTTTGGGGTTGGACAACCTCTTTAATGTTATGTCTGATCAATGACAGTGCTGCTAAAATATCAGTGGTGCCTTTTTACCACCACAAGCCATGATCCCACACACCGCACATGCTGCCGCGTATAAGAAAGAAAAGCAGATGTATTATCATAAAAACTTGAGGGGGAAGTGTGGAGTGGGGAGTCAGGAGATGCTGGTTATATTACACAGCTGACATCTGTGTCTAACAGCCGTGGCTATTAAAGGGGTTATCCACTACTAGGACAACCCATTCCCCATGTTTACTCTTATTAAAATAAAAAATGCTTATACTCCCCTTCCTTCCTAGTGCCATTTAACACTAGAAGTCCCAGAAATTTCGAGCTCCCCCCTGAAGTCCCGAAAGAGGGTCAAATGACCCTTAGTCCAAACTGAATAGAACTAACTAGAAACTAAATGGCTAAACTCAATGGAAAGCAACAACCTCCTGTGGTGTGACAGTAATGGGCTTAATTACAGAACAAAAGACGGTGATTATAGGATGTTAGCTAAAATCCTTCAGGTCGGTCATTCGACCTGTCTCTGGGTTCCAAAGGTAGAAATGTTAAATGACCCCTCTCTGGGACTTCTAGTGTTAAGCAGTATCGGTGCTCGCATTCCCGTGGCTCACTTGAGTTTGTTATGTCACGTGAGCCTTATGCCCAATCTCCACCGGCTTCTCTCTCCCCAACTTCAAACGTGTAAGTAATCAACTCTAAGTGAGCATCAGCCGCAGTTCTCACTTAAGGCTGCTTTACACGGTGAAAGCACCCGCCCCCGTCGGTTGTGCGTCACGGGCAAATCGCTGGCCGTGGCGCACAACATCGTTAGTCTCCTAGCGACGTCGCTGTGGCCGGCGCACTGCCTCCTTTCTAAAGGGGAGGTTCGTTCGGCGTCACTAAGTGGCCGCCCAATTGAAGCGGAGATAAGCGGCCGGAATATCCCACCCACCTCCTTCCTTCCTCATTGTCGGCGGCCGCAGGTACGATATTGTTCCTCATTCCTGCGGTGTCACACATAGCGATGTGCGCTGCCCAGGAACTACGAACAACCTGCGTCCTGCAACAGCAACGATAATCGGGATTAGAATGACGTGTCAACGATTAGGTGAGTAATTTTGATTGTTAGCGGTCGTTCGAACGTTTCACACGCAACAACGTCGCTAACGAGGCCGGATGTGCGTCACGAATTCCGTGACTCCAACGACATCTTGTTAGCGATGTTGTTGCGTGTAAAGCTCCCTTTACTGTTGATTTATACTTCTTAAGGCGGGGAGAGGGAAGCCAGTGGTGATTGGGTATGCATGATGACATAAGTTCATGTGAGCCACGGGAACGCAAGTGTTGCCACCGCCGGAATGGCGCCGATAAGGGAGGGCAGTATAATCATTTTTATTTTAATGGGGTTTGTCCTAGTAGTAGACAACCTCTTTATATGAGGTGGTTTTCACCGCTCGCTATCACTGTCTCCCATTGGTCTGCCAAGACATGATCACAGGGAACCGATGGGTTACCATGTCAGCCAGGTGCCTGCTGATGGCTCTCATGACTGCTATCCCGGCATGCCTGTGTGCGGTCTGTATAGGGCTGCCGTATATTGTAAAAATGACCACATGTCCAAGTCTCCTAAAAAAGCTAAAAAATAATGGAAAAAAATAGAAACCAAAAGGTAAAAAAAATAAATTGTTGGTTTGGAATTTCCACTATCGCACTACCATTGACACTTATGTTTTCAGATAATTTTTACCGCACAATGATGTAATGGTGTAAAAACAAAATACCAATAGCTGGAATAATAAATGTTTTTACACCATTTCATTCCACTTGGATTTTTTTTCCTAATTTTCAGTAAATTATTTGATAAATTGAATGGTGTCATTTACAACTACACCTTGTGCTGGAAAAAAACCCCCAAGCCTTCATGCATCTAAGTCAATGGGAAAAAAAAGTTATGGTTCTTAGAGGAAAAAAAAATTCTCTGGTCACTAAAAGGTTAAAATTACCGTTGAATTGTGCTTTTTGTGTGTATTTTCCCTATAGGTTTCTATGTGGAGTGTGAAAAAGATGCAAAATCCCAGTGTTTTTTGCTAAAAAAAAAATGTGTAAATAAAATATATTAAATCTGCACCAAAAACGCATAAAACGGTAAAAAAAAGCAGAAAAAGATAATCATAAAAAATGATTATTGGGTATTTTGATACAGACATTTGTAGAAAACAATGCAACCTTTTTGAACATGGGAACATGAGGTTGTTGTGGACTATTTTAGCACAGAGCAGTCACAGACAAAGATTCTGAAGCTCCCGTTGTCGTGACATCGACAGAGCAGCTGCTTCTCTTTCTGTTCTGCTCTGTTGATGGGACGAGACTACAGACGTCATGCTGAATGAAGCCGACACCCCACCGACAGTTAGGCTATGTGCGCACGTTGCGTACTAGCCCTGCAGAAATTTCTGCAGCGATCTGAAGAGCACACGTGCGCTTCAAATCGCTGCAGAAAATGTCCGTAGAGAAAAAAAAAAAGCCGATTCCATGCGCTCTGCCTGCAGCTCCTGCCATAGACAGAGCAGGGGCTGCCGGCAAAGCGCACGGAAGAAGTGACATGTCACTTCTTAGAACGCGCGCTTCGGGCAGCAGCCGAAGCGCTGCGCTTTAATACGCCACATGCGCACGTCTCCTGCATAATCTCCATAGATTATGCAGGGGACGCAGGACGCATGCAGTTACGCTGCGCTACAAAGCGCAGCGTAACTGCATGTAATTACGCTACGTGCGCACATAGCCTTAATCAGCATGGTGCTGGCAGTCTCGCCCCATCAACAGAGCAGCCTGGAAGGTGATGAGCTTTGATGAGGTGAAGCAGCAGAATTACTGGGAGGATCCGTCCGTGACCGTTCTGAGACGGTGCTGGGTAGACAAGGCAGGAAGTTATCAATTACCAGCCTGTTCATTCATAAGCCCATCTAATATAAAAAGCTTAGTGTATGTATGTGTGTATATATGTATGTCCGCTAAAGGAATCCGCAACGTCGCATTTACAATCATGAAATTTTACACAGACGCCTCATGTGACTCGGGGAACGTCATAGACTATGTTTTGACAGGAAAATTTAGCCCCGCGCTTTACAGTTACTCTCCAAAAAACCTGCCTCCATTAAAGTCAGTGGAGCTGGAAGCCACAGGTTATTAATAGCAGCTCTGATTGGTTGCTATAGGAACGAAAGACATTCATAGTATAAGAAGCTTATGTGTGAGGTAATATGATATCAGTGGGGAGACGGATAGAGACACAGACAGACAAAGAGGCAGACAGACACAGACAGGGAAAGAGACAGGCACAGACAGAAAGAGATAGAGACAGACAGGCAGAGAGACAGACAGGGACAGATGGGGAAAGAGACAGACGGGGAAAAAGACAGGGAAAGACAGATGGAAAGAGATGGGGAAAGAGACAGATGGGGAAAGAGACAGACGGGGAAAAAGACAGGTAAAGAGACAGCTGGGGAAAGAGACATAGAGAGAGTTAGACAGACAGAGAAAGGCAAGCAGACAGGGAAAGAGACAAAAACAGGAAAAGAGACAAGGAAAAAGACAGGGAAAGAGAAAGAGACAAGGAAAGACATAGGGAATGAGAAAGAGACAGACGGGGGAAAGAGACAGATGGACAGTTACTATCTCGGGCAACGCCCGTGTACTACAGCTAGTAGTAAATAAAATACTCCCAGACAACTCAGTTAAGGTACATTTGGCTTAACATATCTTTGGCCAAAGTGCTGTCTGTGGAGAACAGACAACATACGGAGCTAATGTTAGCCTTTTAGATCACATAGGCTAGTTTCCAATTGGACCGCATGTCATCAGCATTGTCTAGTCCGGCCTCGTGTGAATTCTGGTCCATTCTGATAGCCATATTGTCTTCTTGCACATTTGCTCCTGCAGAGAGGTAATGAGCGGGGCTGATCCAAAGATAGGAAAAGCCAGTATCAACGAGTAAAACCAGTTTTATTTTCTTCTTGTTAAAATAATGCGCGAGACATATAAAAACACAGGCGAAAGTACACACGGTGAGTGGGGATGAGCAACCCGAAATTATTCTGGAAGTGTATTGCGTTAGTAAAAATAAAACTAGAAGTGCAGTACAAAAATACAAAATACTTTTATTATATAATACAGCAAAAGACCGAACAATAATTTACAGTGTGACATCGTCTGTATTACAGGGGGGCAAAAAACGAAATAAATATATACGTGAAAGTGCATGAAAGGCCATGTACACCTATATACATCAGGGGACACAGGAGCCAGAACAGCATATACAATATATTCCACTTTTTACACACATTTACAAAACTGATCCCCTAAAAATAAATCCCTCCTCTGTGCGGGGCCTACAGCCGAACGCCAAGGATACACTGGATTCAGTGTTAGAGAAATAACTGCAGCATTGAAAGTAGATTCAGGTCCCAGAATTCAGTGGATTCATTTCTTGATGTCTCTTAATGTTGTTTAGAGCTTTTAGTCGCTGATATTTGGCCCCAAAGGAGGCATCACTTGGTGGGGAATAGAACTGGAGTGACAGAGGCTTCAGATCTACAAAAAGCACTTTAGTATCATTTACTTATCACTTCAAATGAGGATTTCTCAGTAATGGAGGAGTGAACTGGCCATGTAAAGGTAGTGCTGGACTTGTCTCTGAAAGAACTACATGCACATATAAATAGTTACGAGGATGAAATCCTGATGACACATTCCCTTTACGTCTATCTCGTAAGTTGCTGGTTTTCTGAGCATCCATGCTACAAGAACCAAGCAAATCACTGACCCATTGCAAGATGTTTGAATGTCCTTATCTCAAGAGCTGCTTTATGTTAGTGAGAGGAGCATCTCTAGGGTCACAATGGAAAATTTTGTTATTAAAGGAGTTTTCCTACTTTTCTTCCAATTTAAAGAGGGAATTATGCAGTTAAATGAAGAATACAAGCTTTACTCACTCCAATGGTGCCACTCCTAACAGTCTCTGTGGGATCAGAATTAATGATGTCATGTCCCCCAGTCTCCAGATCCTACAGCGAATCAATGGCCGCAGGGATGAGGTGACTGGGGGTCCTAACATTAGCAGCAGAAAGCGGTGAATGGATTCCCAGACTGAGTGTAGCTTCCTTTCTTCCTTATCAGCATAGTTCTCCACTGTATATTTTTCCAAAAAATGGAAACCCCTTTAATTTTGTAAGGACTTTTTTTTCTTACATAAAACCAAAATGCATTTGGGATTAATTCTGCAGAACATATATATAAAACATCACATTTTTTGTAGTAGTCATACATATACGATTACATTGTCTGCAACCAAAAGTAACTTATGCAGTATTAAGTCAGAAGAAACATCCAGTGTACGCTGTCCCTTCAGAGTCGCCATCACTATGCAGACCAGCAGCCCTTTCCATGATCACCACCTCAGCGGCTGGTTCGCTGCAGGAAAATGCACGTTTGGCCACTTTATATTAGGCCGCTTTCACACTGCATTTCCTTCCCAGTCAGTGGTCCCATCGGGTCTTCTCTCCAAACCTCCCGCAAAACGGTATTTGGATGTATGCGCTGACAAGGCCATTGACTATAATGGTGCAGATGGAGTCATCGTGTGCTCTGTTTTGCACCATTTTTGGGTGTATACACTTACTGGAGGCGGACATCCAGACACATTCTACTATGTCTAGGTATCCGCCTCCTATAGGCATATATGCCCGCAAATGATCCATAACAGAGCACACGGTGACTCCGTCACGCATACGTTCAAATCACGTTTTGTGGAAGGTTCTAACGGAAGACCCAACGGGACTACTGAACGGGGACAGGAATGCAGTGTGAAAGCATCGTACCATGAGAGCTGCCGTCAGTTCGGTAATGATGTCAGGTTTTCTTAACAGAAATATTAGAATTTTTCTTCACCGTTTCTGTCACGATTTTGTTGCAAGCGCAGATACGTTGGTTGGTAAAATGGAAATTGCACAGTAAAGTTGATGCTGTGCGGAAAATTAAGTTTGGTGTCTTATTCTTTGGAGTCCTATCCTGACCGTCCAGTCTCTCTCCATTTTTTGTATTCAACCTACCCCATATGTCACCATTATGTCCATGCGTTGTACTGGTTAAGCATATGCAGTGAAGTGAGGTGTACTCGTAGGCCGGAGTCACACTTTTGAATGACTCGCATCACATCACCAGGCACGGCCGCACACTCTCCGGACAGGATTGTCTCAGCTGCATAGAAAAACACGAAGCTGACCCACTTCTGTCAGGAGAGTGTGCGGCCGTGCCTGGTGATGCCGATGCGAGCCTCCTGCGAGTCACTCGCAAGTGTGACTCAGGCCTTACATGCTTCCTCATAAAACACCATGCGGCATTGTGTATGCTCAAGACGTACAGTGCACAAGTCTTGGAGGAGGCTAAGGGTGTCTAGGGGCTTGCCGATGTAGGTTGGAAACCAGACTGGTTGTCTCTTCCATACGGCACCCACACCCACTTGAGTTTTCACAGGTCCATAAACAAAATCAAAAGAACAAGTTTGGAAAGATTATCAGTTCCTATAATAAGGTAAAACAACTCAACAGCTTCTCTCAACGTAATGAAAGTTTTCTCAGAACGTTGTATGAGACACCTATCCATGAACGGTTTCAAAAAGGATCATTCGTGCACAGAGGCCTCCAGGGAAATCAGTGCCGATATCGGATACATATGAGAAGGTCACGCTGGTAAAGTTTCTCATCTATGACATATCAGAAGATCATATTGTCTGCATTCCTCCTGTAAGAATTTGTTTTTCAGAAACAGATAATGAACACTGAACATGTGATATTTCCAGAAATCAGTTGCTGATAGTTCAGAAGTGACAACCGATATGGCCGCATTTTCTGTCAGTTTTACAAGAATGGGTATAGCAGCAAAACAGAAAAAAAGCCACTGTACATACAGATGCAATCAAAACTGTTCACGCCGATCACAAGATAGGTTTTTCAGCAAAATCTACAAACTTAATGCCGTCTGCAATACATCAAACAAGAACAATATAAATAGGTCAACACAACTGGTAAAACAGGTGGTTTCCCCAGATTCAGCACAAAATACCACTTTAACCGCTTCACAACCTTGGATGTACCTGTAGCTCCAAGGCCGTGTTTGTCCCTTTAACATGGGCCCGCACACGTCTGCTGATCTGATCAGCCGACATGTGCAGCTAACAGGCGCAGGTGGATCTCAGATCCACCTGCGCCTGTTAACTAGTTAAACCCTGCGGTCAGTCTGACATCGATCTGACAGCGCACTCGAACAACTGTCACTGTCATGACTCACTTCCTGTGAAAGCTGGCAGAGCGCCGACACTCACAGGAGATCAGTACATCTCCTGAAGCACTGCTCTGGTCAGCAGAAGCGATCGGACAGTGAAGGCTTCAAGTCCCCTAAGGGGGATAGTAAAAATTAATTAAAAAAAATGTAAAAAAAACAAAAAAAAGTTTTAAAAAATAAGGAAAAATTAAAAAAAAAAACCAAAAGTTCAGATCACCCCCACTGACAATAAAACAATTAGGAAAAAAATACACATATTTTGGTATCACCGAGTTCAGAAGCATCCAATCTGTCAAAATATAAAATTAAGTAATCTGATCGATAAAGGGTGTAGTGAATTTTTTTTTAAAAACTAACAGAATTACACTTTTAATGTCGCCCCAATAATGCAATAAAATGCAATAACAGGTGATTAAAACATCACATCTACCCAAAAATTGTCTGATTAAAAACGTCAGCTCAAGCAGCAAAAATAAGCTGTCACTGAGCCCAAGATCCCGAAAAATGAGAACGGTACTGGTCTCAGAAAATGGTGACAAAAAGCGCAATTCTTATTTTGACAAGTTTCTGAATTTTTTTCCACCACTTTAGATAAAAACAAAACTATACATGTTTGGTATCTACGAACTCGTACCGACCTGGGGAACCATATTGCCAGGTAAGTTTTACCATATAGTGAACATGATAAATAAAAACCACCCCAAAAAAATTGCATTTTTTTTTTTAAATTGACCAAACTTGGATTTTTTTCCCGGTACAGTACAATATGGGGCAGAATTAATGGTTTTGTTCAAAAGTAAAAGCCCTCATATGGCTATATTAATAGAAAAAAAAAGAAAAAAGTTAGCTCTTGGAAGAAGGGGAAGAAAAAACAAAAAGCGGAAAATCACCGAGTGGTGAAGGGGTTAACTGACTGCTGCAGTCTCACAATTACTCAACCAATTAATGAGAAACATCTTTAGTACTTAGTAGAACACCTTTGGCTGTTAGGACCCCGCTGCAAACAGCTTCTGGCAGCGTTCCTGAGGAATATTAGCCCATTCCTCATGAGCAATGAACTCCAGGTCACACATTCTTAGGTCTACATGCTACAAACACCTTCTACAAATCCCATCAAAGATTGTCTATGTGGTTCAAGTCAGATGACTGTGATGGACACTCAAGAATCTTTGAGATATGCTTAGGAACACTGTCCCGTTGGGAATTCTGGTATGGAGACCTTCAACATTTATTATGCACCTTACTGTACGAACTGAAACCTCAGTGCCTGCTGCCACCACTCCTTACTGCAGGTCTTCTGCGGTCACCTTTTTTGGCCACCTGCCACCTTAGGATTGTGGTGGCAGGCAGTCACCAGCCAGTCACACCTTCCACTGTCAGCCACATCCAGGTAGTGTAACCAGTGGACTTTTAACTTTGAACTTGCAAACTCTGCTTCCAACTCTATCTCCAGGAACATTCATTGCCTTTCTATCTGTATTTTTTCCTTGTCTCTGCAAGCTAATGATCTTAACAATTTAGACCACTCTCTTGACAACCTGGAGGCCATTGTGCATGAAGAATGGCCTAAGATTCCTCATGAACGCTTACAGTGTTTGGTATCTGGTAATGCATCAGATTTGCAGCAGGTCACAACAGCCATAGAGGCTCTATTAGGCCTAAGACACAGCGTGAAAATCGAAGAGAGTGGAATGCGATAAAACATCGCATTCCACTCGGACCAATGTTACTCTATGTGCCAGCACCCATGAGCGATTATTTTCTCAGCCCTAATCGGACCGATAAAACAGTCGCAGCATGCTGAGGGTGGAATACGATCCTGTTTCACTCACACCCATTCAAGTCTATGGGGCAAGAGAAACATCGCACTGCACTCGCATTACACCGGTGAAAGTGAGTGCAGAGCGAGAATGCCAATAGGAGATAAATCCCTCCCTCCCCTCCGCAGCGCTGGCCCTCCCCTCCGCAGTGCTGACCTGCCCCTCCTCAGCGCCAGCCCGCCCCTCCTCAGTGACGGCTCGCCCCTCCTCAGTGACGGCCCGCCCCCCGGACTGTGGTCCGATCGCACGATAGGACCTCAGTCGCAATGACCCTCGAATGACACTTGGATCCCGCTGTGCTGCCAGTGTGAGCCGAGTGTCATGCGAGGATCTCAGTAGTCCTCGTGTGGCCCCATCCTTAAGTACTAAAGATGTTTGTCAAGAAGGGAGTGAAGATTTCTGAGATTAGTAAACAAAAGTGCCATTTTGCGCTGAATTTTAGAGGAAAAAACCCTCACTTGTTAAATTAGCCATGTGGAGCTATTTAGATTAGACAAGGTAGGGACAAGAGCAAATAGGATCTTATCGGTGAAGATAGTGAAGAAAGACACAGTAAAAAGCCTGCTCACTTGGAGGGGTTGTGTGAGACACAACCACTATTAAAGCAAAGATGACAGCTGCAGTAGCCCCCATAGCATGAAGTGTAGAAATTGGAGATGAAGGGTTAATAGCCGCGCTGCTGTCCATCAAGGAAGATGCCGCTGCTGCAAACAGAGATTTTATCAACGCGATTCGGAGTTGGTACTCCATCAGGATAATCAAAATCAAAGAATGAATTGTGATTATCCTGATGAAGAAGTCTCAACTCCGAAACACGTTGAATAAAATCACTCTTTCCAGCACCAGCATCTTCCTTTGCTGGCTATTAGCATTTCATCTCCAATTTCTACACTTCAAGCTATGTAGATTCAAATTGTATTGGAAGAAAGTTTGTATATTTTGCTAATATAACTTAATTTGCAATGGGAGTTGATTAATTTTGATTGCAACCGCATTAAATTCCTACAACAGGCAACTGAATATTAACCAGTTTGGACCTCTACAAAGACTATTCATTAGACGGCAACCATATGATTTACTGGATACATCCCTTTATAGCTAAAATCTTATGAATGTTCCTTGCTATAATTATTTTTGTGTACATTCATCTCCTATGAAGCATTCATGGAGGGAGTAAAGGACGTGTCTGCACTCCATGTCTGTTTTAGTAAATACTTGTAATTCACATCAAGTATTCATTCTGGGGGATCTTTTCCTAACCTCTGAATTGTGCAATTTCTGTGATTCCCTATGGTAATGTTGGAATTTGATGTCATCATTCACCTTGCCACAGAGGTCTGCCAATGTCCAATCAGTACTCGCAGTGTCAGGCTTTGTGAAGACCTTATTGAAAAGGTAATGGTTACATCCAATTTCCAAGACAGCACAAAGCAGAGTTCTAAGACATGTTGCACCAGAATGGTTATTTCATGGAAAATACAAGTACACAAATAGATATTTCAGAAAAGGTGATGAGCTCCTCTAACATTTTGCATTGTTACACATTCTTGCATATTCCAGATCTCAGGTGTTTACATTGCACTTAAATTATCAAAGGATGGACAGCAAGACAGACAAACAATCAGTATCTCATCAATGAAGCCATCAATACTGTGTTGGTTATCATTTTAGGAGACCTATAGTTCTGACTCCTTGTCATTTTCATCTAAGTAATACTCATCCCCTGTGGTTGTGTCACTATCTGTATCTGATGGAACAGGGTCATCCTCATAAATATTTAGATGGTCTTTCAAATCAGGTCCCTGGGATGGGATATTTTCAGGAGCCTGACCTACCGGATTTACTTCCTGAGAAGAACAATATTCCTCAGTTCTCAAGAAGCTTGGATTTTTCAGAAAGCTTGGTCTCCATAGTCTACCCTCATTAAGTGACCGTTTTACATTATTTAAAATAGCTTCTTGCTGCTCCTTACCAAAAATTCCATAATCAAGAGACTTCGATGTACAAATAGGTTTGCGTTCGTAGGTTTCTTCAGAAATTGGCCAATTATCATTTTCATCTAAAATTTCATCTGAAAATTTCCTGTTCCAGGTCTCGCCACAAGTAGGACTTTTGCTCTTCAAAGTTCCACCATAGCTTTTGGAAGAAAAACTTCCATCGCTCCTCCTTCTGTAGTCCATCTCGCTCTCTTGGCCATCGGTGTTTAAGAGCTTCATGCTCTTCGATCTATACAAGTTGGAATTTGAAGGATTTCGGTAATCTCTGGAGTTTTTTTGGCTAAAATGTTTGTTTACATGAGATGGATAGTTGTCGTTCGGAGAGTAGAATACAGGTGATGAATCGGCGTCAGGTGTCCGAAAATTATCACCATAGGATCTAGTCTGTCTTGGGTTCACACTTTCTTGACTTGAGTGGTCAAAGGAGAAGTTGAACTTTTTTGCATTAATTGGCTTCATTTTCTTTTGGACAAACTCAGAGCAGTATGAAGGCCGGGTCCGATTTATAACATCATTGGATTTATTAAAACTTGGGTAATTATAGTCACTTTGTGGGCTGGTGTTAAATTCCATGTGTGGTGAAATGTTTTCTGTGTTGTAGGATTTGCGGTTACTTACATCTTTGAAACTTTTTGATTTATAGATTGAAGGCAAATCTTCACTTAATAATAAAGTTTCATCCATGGATTTTCTCTCATACAAACCATCTTTGGCAAAATTGTTATTAATGTTATAGTCTTTTTTGTTGTTTTCCTGAAAATGCATAAAATCATAACCAGGGGAACAATTAAGGTTATTATAGGAGAATGTTGGTGATGTGAAAACATCTTGGGATACGGGACTTGGGTCCGTGCTTCTGCTGCTTGAATATGTGTTAAACCTGTCCCGTGCTATGGCAATGTCTCTCTCTAGAACATTTCTCTCCAGATCTTTGACACCAGATTTTCTATTTGGTAATGTATAATATGTAGTTGGAGAACACCTTGGGGAGGATCTTGAAGGGCTGTATTCGCTTTTATGTTTTTCTTCCTTTGCTGTATAGTTGTCTTCATTTTTAGAAATGTGTAAAGAACTAAATTTGTTCACCAAATCATCCCTTTCCTCTCCAGAATCTGTCCTGCTCTCATTTTTCATGAGATTAGTTTGTAAAGGAATGATGTGGAAATTTAAGAGATGCATTTTACATGGAACATCATCTACTGAATGTCCCTGATCACCGTGTACAGTTTCCGTAAAGACAGTCGTATTTTTAGAGTTCTGGTCGTCGGAATAATCTTCTTTGTGATGACTATTTATTTTTTCTAGAATTGCACTAGGTGCTCTATTTTGCTCTAGAGTCTTATCAATGTTTTTCAGGTTATTCTTGGATAAGTCGGAGACCTTTCTTGAGAATTTGCGAGGAAGGCTATAATAGACCGAGACAACTTTACGATACTCAATTTTATCTACTTCTGGGTAAGAAGAATTTGTAAAGCTCTCATAAATTTCAGTATTTTCAACAACTTCTTGACAGGTGTATGTATTGTAAAGCTGTAAACCATCGGGGGATGTTTCATCTTCAGGTGCAAAATCTTTATTAATTTCATGTTCCAGGGAGGTTTGACTTTGGCTATTTTCGAAACTCGTAGACTGATTCCACTCCGACTTGGGGATGATACTTACGTGAACATTGCGTTTGAATGGTTCTGGTGTCACAAGTAAGTGCTGCTTTAATATGTTTGTTGACTTATTCTCTGTGGGTGGCAAACATGTACCTCTGCTTAAGCTATTGCCTTCTGAATGTTCCTTCACAATTTGGCTAACGGGAAACCTTGAGGAGCCTCTGATTTTGGTTGGTTCTATATAGTCCATGGATTTGTTTGTTTCTTCATCCAACTGATAGATTGAATTTTGGTTTAGGTTTCTAGCGGATTTACAACCTTGTTCAACTTGGTCAGTACGTATTTGATTTGCCGATGAAACAATATCCTGACCATAAAGTACTGACCGGTTAGGTTTGGGAGATGTGTCACATATTGAGGCTTTTACTTGGTTGGGTTCTGGATCATTTTGTTTTTGGTAAATATATTCATTTTGGGTTTTCAATCTGTCTTCTTTATTAGCTACGTTAGTAGCCTGTATTCCATCTATTAAGTGTGTATTATTATTATTATTCGAGTCAGATACACCCTGTCCATTGTACCGACCTCTGTTAAAGTTAACAGACTTGAACTTTGTAGGTACATGAGAAAATGGAGTAGTCCGATATGCTATTTCTGAGTCAGTTGCCTTTTTTTCATTTTTAATTGAAGCCTTATCTAATTCCGAACTACAAGATAACGTGTGAAGATTTTGTGAAGACTGAAAAGTGTTCAAACTTGTTGTTTTTGGTAGCTGACTGGTATGTTGTACACTGGTATGTTGGGTGTTTTCACCCAAGTACATTTCTTTCCTTTTGTCAAGGCTCATTGAAGATTTTGTTTCAAGAACATTTGAGGGATGGTAATCCCTAACAGATTCATAACTGTTTTTTGGTAATATAATTTCATGGTCATTACCAAAATGGTCACTCTCCTGGTCGAGTAGATCTGGCAGAGAAGATGCATTTGTTTTCTTATACTTCAGAGTATCTGAAATGAAACCTTCCATATGTTTATACTTTGCTTGCTTTTCACTCCACCTGTCTAACCAATATGGTGCTGGTGTGTCTAAGGATCTGAATGTGCCATCTACGACTGACATATAAGGCTTTTGTGGATATTGAAAAGTTTGGGTACCTAAATTTTTTGCTTGATATTTGGGACTTTGGACAGAAGGTTGCTTATATTTTGAATTATTTTCTAAGTACCTTTCATGAAAGTCACCATGTATTCTTGAAGTTCTTGTTTCCGATACTGAGATGCCATCAAAGTCTAAATTATCACAACTCTTTTTGAATACTGTACCATAGACATTATCAGACGAAATATCACTGTCCTGGTCAATTAAATCTGGGAGAGAAGACGCGTTTCTTCTTTGAAATTTCAGCGTGTCAGACCGAAAACCTGTATGGTTATCTTTTGATCCTCTCCTCTTATTCATCCAAGCAAATCTTCCTCCAACATGTGTGGTGTCACTTAAAAAACTAGATCTATTATTATAAGCTGCTGTGTTTTCCCGATCATGGATAATTGAAGATTTTATATCCTTAAAAGATGGAGTATCAATTTTAGATGATGTTCTGTTTTCAGGCGAAGTAAAGTTTTTAACGGCATTTATTAATGGATTACGAACAGGCATTTTTGTTTTTGGTGAGAAACTGTCTTCTTGAGCAATGGAACCAATGTCAACAGAAATGGAAGAACTGGTATTTCTAGAATTAAGGAAAACATTTGTATCATCAACATCCATGATTTTGGGTTGCAATGTGTGACTGGAGGATACTTCAGTGCGTTCAGGATGATGGAACGTACTATCTACTGGAACATCTTTTTTATGGATATCAGGTTTAGAATGTCTGCTTCGTTCATGGTCTACTGCCATTTTTGACTCTGTAAGTATTACATCTGCTTTTGTAGAACAGCCCTTTGTTTGCAAATTACTAGACGCCTTTGTTCGTCCATTTAAATAATACCCACTGCTATCATTCAGTACAGATAATTCATTTTCTACTTCCATTGGTTCTCCTTGCATGTCATTGCCAGTCAAATTCTCAGTCGTTTTACTCATTTCATTATTAAAATAATTATTTTTAGATTCCTCATCCCAATACCTTTCAGATATTGTGGCATATTTGACTTCAGGCCCAGGACTAAGAGAGCTGGCTTTGTAATATCCAGTCGATTGACTATCTGCAGGATTCATATATGATGATGTGCTTTCTTTAGTGTTGACATTTCTGAATTCACTAAAGTCATTTGTAGGAGACACCGATACTCTCGGTGTGTTGTACTTAAATATATCAGACACTCTGCTGTGTTGACTGTATTTATCAACAATTGTAAGATTCAAAGCAGATTGTGTCCTGAACGGTCTACCGGTCTCCTTAGACTGCTCGGAAGGAAATGCATTGTTCCATTTGATGGAAGTGACAGGTGTCCTCTTTGACTTCTGTGGTCTTGTCCTCTCCAGGTCTATGCCTCTAGTTGACGGCTGCAAACTACTCGATGAAAATGAGCCAGACTGAGAGGATGAAGTTGCTGCCGTGTTGCTTGTAGATGAAAAAAGCAACGGGGTCCTTTTGAAGAAAGGTTTTTTGGAAGTCTCTGGTTTGGAAGCTGGGTGTTTTCTATTTAAGTACATTTCAGAGAATTTTTTGGGTTGGTATGTGGCGTAGGTTGTTTGAGTCGCCTCAGGCGACACAGTTCTGTTACCATCATGAGAACGTAAACTGCTATACACTTTAGTAGCTTCTGATGTATTATGGAGGGAATCCTCTTTTCCATATTGCCTTCCATGCTTATAGTCCGCAAGTCTACTCTTACTGGATGTTTGGTTGTGGCTCTGTTCTTGGGCAAGTTTTTGATCCAGATCTCCTAAAACTAAAACATATAAACAATTTCACTTAAAAGTTTCATAATTTCTGAGGATCTTAAACATTTTTTGTAAGAAATAATACTACCACGATGGCAAGTTCTAACATAATCCTTGTACCTTATGGAAAACCTAGGTGTTAAGGATTGAACAAAGACCTACACATTATTACTTTCCGAAACCGCTCTTGGCTACTATTCACTAGACATGGCAATCCTCATTGAAATTATCCACATAAAAAGGAATGTATGAGTCACGGTCATATAATTGTGGCTGTCTTTGTATGCCAAGCCTAATAGATAAGTGAATGTGCAACAATACAGATCTAGCTAAGGAAGTAATGTATAGAAGGTCAATGAAGCCTGACAGTCATGTCTCATTAGATACACTGAAGAGCAAAAAAGTAATAATGTTTTGAACTTTTGACTTTCAGGTTCCATATCTCACCATCCACTACAGCTTTGAGCGTGAGACTACATTAATTTTATAGACAATCATCTTGGCTATCTCATACATAAATATGATTTGAAACTATTTAGCATATGATTAGTTATGCAGATTCATGTCACTCTCTTGCTCCTGAAAATCGAAATTTTATTTTGTAAATCCCCCTTTGGCTATCAACACTGCTTGAACTCTTTTTGGTATGCTCTCGATCAGATTCAAGCATGTCTCGACTGAAATCTGATCCCTGGTCTCTTCCTCACGTTATTAATGTTGGTGTATACTGGTTCATTCACTTGGGTATGCATACAGCTCTTTCTTCAACTTTACCCAACAATGTTCGATTGGGTTGAGGTCTGGTGAATGTGGAGACCAATCCAGAACCTCTACTTCATTGTCATTGAACCATTTCTTTGTCAATCTTGATGTATGCTTTGGGTTGTTGTCCTACAGGAACACTGTCATTCTTTTTTTGCATGATACTCACATATAGCTTAATATTAAGACCAACATCAATGCTGGTCAAGTATTCGATGCCTTTGGCTGTGAAATACCCCCATATCAACAGACGTCCTCCACTGAATTTGACAGTTCTTTTAATTTCTTGATCTGCTAGCCCCTTTTCCGAGCCTAGTCCATTGACTATTATCTCATCGCTCGTGTGAGGAATATTTTGAGGAATATGAAATTCATACATGTCAGTCAACAGCCACTTTTCATATTTACACATCCCCTGCCCTGCAGCAAGGAGGAATCCCCCAGATCTGGTCACCAACTGGCAAAATGACAAAAGTTAATCAAGACTCAAGAAGAGCTCCTGAGTAGAACCGGGCTCCCTCCTGTCAAGGGAGATGGGCGGGCAACTAAAAGTTTTACAAGCAGCTTCAAAAAGGATTGTTCAGACTTTGAGGCTCCTTTGTAAAAGTTACAATATTAGGGAGCACTTTGCTCCCACATATAGGGTAGGCATATTTCCGGCTTCATAATGGCGAGACGCACGTCACACATATTTTCTATTAATAGTGTGATGTGCAGATCAGCTCAAAATTAATAACTCTCCAAGGGAAGCCCACAGACCTATCATGTTTCTAACTATTCATATATCAAATCATAACTAAAAAGACGATGGTCATATCTCCCGCGTGGGACACTCAGAGGTAGAGATATGGGGAGAACAGCCAGTTCATAACTTTCTGGAAATAAAGGCACAGCCCATGTCCAGCACAGTCTTAGGTCACATGATGGGATGGGACATGGGAGGTATGTAGGCTCATAAAAATCAGAGTGGACATTTTGAGTGTGTTCTTCCCTGAGAGGTCACATGCGGTACACATGTGGGGAGTCCCAGGAAAACCCGTGGTTCCACAGTGCCTCCCCTCTGCTTAGCCAGCATCAAGTCCTAGTCATGAGGAACAAAGAAAAGGTAACTCATATCTGTATCGGTTTGCAACCATAGCATATCTAACTGTATTTCTGACATAATATCTGTAAATCCCATCTTGTATATAGTGTATTATCTAGTTTGCCCTTAAGGTGATTAAATATATAATTTAATTTTGGGCTGAAGGAGTTAAGGAATGTGAGAAAAAGTTGCAATTTGTAGTATACATAAAGAAAAAGATTTTTCTACCATCAGGAGCAAAACAGTAATAATGAAGTAACATGACAAGAATCTGCATAACTAATCACATGCTAAATGTTGTAGTTGCAAGTCATATTGTTGTATGATATAACCAAGATGATTGTCTATAAAATGAAGGTAGTCTCACGCTCAGAGCTGTAGTGGATGGTGAGATATGGAGCCTGAAAGGCAAAACTTCAAAACATTGTTACCCTTTTACTTGTCAATGAACATGGAATGAACAGCAATTGCCTCATATTTAGGGAAGAGCAATATGATTCATGCGACCCTGGTCCGGTTATCTGTGGCAGCCAGTCTTCATTTCTACACCAGGCATCTCGGGTGGTTTTTGCACTTTGTAAATTCGACAACATCATAATTTTGCAAGGCCTAGTAAATGCTAGAGGCACCCACAATGAAGGACGAGGAGGTCAGGTGCAGAGATGAAGACCGGATAGGACACCAGGCCATGACAGCGCAAGTCAAACTGCTTGTCTCTATTAATATGTTATGTATCTGTGTGTGTCTGTACATTAGCATGTACAGTATGTGTGTATAAGCATGTATAAGCATGTGGGAATTAGCGTGTATGTCTGTACGTGCACTAGCATGTATGTGTTTGCATTAATTTGTATGTGTGTGCACTAGCATGTATGTGTTTGCATTACTGTGTATGTGTGTTCATTAACATTTATTAGCATATATGTGTGTGCATTGGCGTGTATTTGAGTGTGTGTGGAATAGGGTGTGCGTGTGTGTGTGTGCACTAGCGTGCCTGTGTGTATGCATTAGTGTGTATATGCATTAGCGTGTAAGGTAGGGGGCATCAAGTATTTTTAAGATGAGGCCAAGGAGGAAATAAGGTAAGGAAGTGCATAAATAATTGGATACAAAGTCATATCTTTTGATACAAGAGGCAGAAATATGGCATCTGAGTGTTGAAGTCATCCATCAAATCATTTTTTTGGAGCAAACTTTAGAGAACTACTAACCTTGAAAAACTTCTTTCTCGAGCTGGACGGTGGCCTTTGTGGCCTCATTGTGCCTTGTTTTATGTTGCCCTTCAAAGAAACTGGCAATCTGTTTTACGCTCCGTGCAGAATGGTAAATTTCAAACTGTATTAAAGAGAAAAAAAAAAAAGAACATTTTTAAAACAAACAAAATCTGGTTTTAATGGATAGTTACTTTCTTTTGCTTTCAAACCTTATTAACATTTTTCTATTTTTAGTTATTCACATTACAATTAATTCTGTTTTATTCTCATTTATACTGTAGTTTTGCAAAAATGAATAATTGACGAACGGCTGCAACTGTCATTCTTGCATTAACTTCTCAAAAATAAAGAACAGATTATGAAGCGAAAAAGAGGCAAAACTAAGCAGATACAGGAACATCTAATTGACAATTTTTCAAAAAAAATTAAACTGTAGTAAAAAAAGCTGAAATCAAATCTTGTAAATTAATAGTCAAGACTTGCATTATACTTTGTTTTTTATTTCATTATTATTCATATAAAAGTAATTAATTATCTGGTGACATGAAGAGACGTCTGTTGGGAGATTGTGATATATTAATGTATGACAAAACATTTTTGTTCCATTTTCTTTTTAACTTATTTTTGCATAATCAGGATTTGATGCTCATCTTTTATATTTTTAGAAAAAAAAACGAAGACAGTACATGGAAATTAAAAACATTTCTGTAAATCATTTAGTTACCTTTTTCTTCACCTCAGTGTTTGGCAGTATCTGGCCACTGATAGAAAAGATGCTGTGTCTGAAGAGAAGGACAAAACATTACCACGATTAGCAGAAAATCAGAAAGTTAAAAAAATAAATAAAAATGGATTCACAGCAACAATCAGTACCAAAAATGCACACACCCATAAACTAAACCATCATATGCCCTGTTACCCCAAAAATAAGCTTTAGTAGGATTTTTGAGGCTTTTTTTAATCTGCTTAAAATAAGCCCTACTCCAAAACTAAGCCTTAGTTGACGTTACATAAGGAAGTGTCTAAGTAGCTAAAGAAATTAAAGAATACTGCAGCATTCTTCATCAAAGAATGCAGGCATCTCCAAAATAAAGCAGACACCCCCAAAATAAAGCAGACACTCTCAAAATAAAGCAACACCCCCACAAGAAAGCAGACACTCTCAAAATAAAGCAACACCCCCACAAGAAAGCAGATAGCCCCCCTAAAAAAAAATTGCATTCACCAGACCCCAAACAATTACAGTTGGCAAGTAGAAGCCATCCCCTGTAGAAGCCGGTTAGCGAAACGTACGTTGGGGTAATAGGACGTGAGCGACTTTTCCCACTTCATTACACTCAGGTAACTTATTGCGGAGGGTTGTGTTTGAGCGGTCTTCAGATTTATATGGTTGGTCTAATGTCTAGTACCACGCTGAACATCACGTGTCTGCGGGCATATGGTGGATCGGCATAGAGCATGCTAACACTGCAGCTCATTCAGTAGTAGATTAGTACCGCAACAACACCCCACTTAGCAACTGGGTGGCAGCACACAATTTATTTACGTTGACCGATGGTGCACATCTATATTGTTATTGAGCCTAATAGTGGTTACAAGATTATTTTATTATGACATATAAGGGATATGTGCAATGTGATGCACTGAGACACTTTATAATCCCTATGGCTAAAAATAGTTAGTTAACATTAACATATGGGATTTTGATAATGTGGTAGCACAGGTCACTTTAACGATTTTGTGTGTGCAATATGATACCGCTTAGTCCTTGTATTTTTGCTGCAATTATCTCTTTTATGTAAAGTGAGTGGTTTGTTTTTATCTTTTGATTTTTGTCACTAATAAAAAATTACATATTTATTATCTTGGACTTTTTGTACTCCTTTTTGGGGGGAAAAATATTTCCTTTTTATGAAACCCCCAAAATAAAGCAGACACTTTCAAAATAAAGCAACACCCCCACAAGAAAGCAGACAGCCCCCCCTAAAAAAAAATTGCATTCACCTGACCCCAAACAATTACAGTTGGCAAGTGCCAATGGTGGATGGGCTCTCACACAGAGATCTGCATCCCTGTCAGGTGCATCTCTGTTTCAACTGCATTGTACTGCAGCTCTCACAAACAGATTGGGTATCAGTATCACATACTGCTTCCAGTCACCAGGGGGAGCCAACCACTGTAGCATGCAGGGGACCTGACAGCGACACAGATTTGTATGTGAAAGCCCATTCACTTGCCAACTCTAATTGTTTGGGGTCTGGTAAGTGCGATTCTTTTAGGTGGGTTCTGCTTTCTTTGGGAGGTAAACTTATTAGCACATACATACATTATAAATATGGTATGTACCCACCACTATAGGAGGTGTTCAGCACCATGAAAAGAGCAGATAATATGAGAGAATGTGCAACTACTGTAAACCAATAATAGGAGTAACACAAAATGTTGATGTTCCAGAATGTGAGGACAGGATTATATTTGAATAAATGTTGATTTATTTGTTCAAGTATAAATATGTTCACCTGAAAATTAAGACATCCCCTGAAAATAAGACCTAGTGCATCTTTTGGGGAAAAAACATATAAAATCCTGTCTTATTTTTGGGGAAACAAGGATACTAAATTTTATGGAATACACAATACATAAGCTAAGGGGGACTTGTGTCCCTATAGACATTTTTTTCTGTTTCATTTCAGTGAACTCATTAGTCTGATGTAACTAGTTCTCGGCTGGAGCCATGGGCAAGGTTCCTTCCCATTTAATCCTCCAGCACTCAGTCCTTGGCTCCCAGTTATAGTTTATACTATCTCTGTCTAACACCAGTTGTTTTCAGTCCCAGTGATTCTTGTGAATATTCTTGTTTTGTTTTAGACCTCAAGTTATTTACTGACTATTCTTTTGAGTAATGATTTTGTCCCTATCTATACCACCTGGTTCTGACCAACTACCTGACCATTCCTGCCACCCAGCTCTACTGGCCAGCAGCTACTCCAAGGACTCAACCCAGGGTCCATGTGTAAGTCCATATCCCTGTACAAGGGTTAAAGGTTGAAGGCCTGGAACGTGATAGAGTAGCTAATACAAAGACTGTCCATGTAAGCCCTATTTACAGATACCACGCAACCTTGGACAGAGCCAGGTTACAAAATGCATGCAACTAAAAATCTCCAAATGCATGCAACTAAAAAAATAAAAAACTTAAAATGCTTTAAACCTAATGTCATGACTTACTCATGGCTCTGCTCCTGCAGAGCCACTGTATGTGTTTATTGTCCTGCTGTCGGTATCCTCCGGGGGTAAAGTCATTTGGGAGGAGCCTATTCTGTTCTGCCTCATTCCAGGGGTTACGTTGGTTTATCTTGGAGTTTTTTCTCTCAGAACACCACCAGTAATAGTTTCTGCTTTGCAGTGTGCGCTTCCTGGTTTCCGTGAGTTTATTATGATCTTGTCCCGCTACCCAGTACTCCTTCCCCTGACCTCCATCCTTCTCGTCTTGTTTGACTTCCGTCTTCCTACCCTCTCTTTGCGCGTTATCGCCTCTCCGTTCCCTCCTCTATACTTACTTGTCCTCTCGGCTCCTGACTACGGCTCTGCTTCCGTTCAGCTCTTGACGTGACCTCCTGGCTTCCAACCCTCGGCTCTCACCTGACTCCAGCTTCGTTTGCTCCTCTGTACAGATGTGACATCTCGACATTGACCTTCAGCTTACTGACCATTCTATTATATCCCTGTACTGGGGCTAGTGACCCCTAGGGAGCTTGCGTTAAACTGCACTTAGGAGTACTACATCCTCCCTGTATTCCTGGGCTCCCAAGTGGTAGCATCACACCTAAAATCTAAAATTCAAGTAACCAAAAAACCCAAACAATTGACAAAACCCTCAAAAAGCATGAAACCACAATCTACAGTACCAATGTGACATCTAGAAAAAGTGCTCAAAAGAAGAAAATACCCAGAGTAATGCAAAGATGGGGACTGCTGTGGGAATGAATCGACCCAAAATATTAGAATGTGGCTCCATTGTCAGAAGAGATTTGCAGCTCTCTCCATTCTTTTCTACAGGAACTCTGATAATTGTCAAGCTTTCTGGGACCTGTATCTAGCATACGTTTAGGACTTATCCTTCCAGAAGAAAAAAAAAGAAACAGCAGGATATCCCTAAATCAATCTTCAGGACTTTCACATTTTACACCCCACTCCATTCTGGAGCCAGAAGAAGCTCTTTTAAAAAAAGGGTTTTCGGTGAATAGAAGGTAAGTCTGTCTTCTGTAATTCCATAAATCATTCCAAATTACCGTCATGAAATCACAAAGAGGAAATAAAGCCAAATCACAGACAAAATCCAAGTGCTTCATGATGGGTGTCCTACCCTGCCTCGCAGCACTCCCCAATTTTTTTTTCTTCAATAATTGAGAAGTTCTTGAGGAAAAGGCAGTGACACGTAGGAGCTGTCAGTCACCCAAGTGATCAGGTTCTTACTTGCTCTAGTATGAACCGATCGCCATGTGTGGAAATGTCAGGAACAAAATCATAGAGAAGCGATTTAATGTCACCAAGCAACGCCGGCACCCGAAACAAAACAATCATTAGATACAGGGCGAGACCCGCGTGCTTACATGTTAATGCTGACCATGGCCTACATGTAACAATCATCCTGTCAGTAAGGTAAAGTATGCAATAGGGCCTGGCTTGCAATCATCAGTATTTGGCTTGAAATTAAATAATCTTAAAGGGGACCTAAGAGCTGATACTGCTGCCTAAACCACAGTCACCATGTGTTAGACCAGGAGTCCCAAACCTGTTGCTTGCAGGCCGATGATATGTTCCTCGCAGCTGTCTTCCAGCTTGAAGCATAAGCACCACGTCTAGTAAACAACTATGAATAGTCTTCAGGTGGTGACTTTTGTGAGTAGCACCGCATAGAAGAGCAGAGTGAGGTAGGAACCCATGGATCTTGGCATACTTGCCTCGGTGTTACTGCTGTGGCAAAGTTTTGGCTGCTAATATACTGGTAATCGGGGCTCTGGGTGTCTCTACAGTGAGGGTGGCCAGAGCTGGATGTGGCTCACAACCCTCCTTCAGAGCTGAATTTGGCTCACGGCCCTCTTTAAGAGCTAGATGTGGCTCTCTAGGTCAGAAAAGTTGGGGACTTCAGTATTAAGCGGGCTTTACACGCTGCAACATCGCTAGCCAATGCTAGCGATGGCGAGCGTGATACCACCCGCCCCTATCGTTATGCCGATATGTGGAGATCGCTGCCGTAGCGAACATTATCACTATGGCAGCATCACACGCACTTACCTGCTCGGCAACGTCGCTGTGACCGGCGAACCGCCTCCTTTCTAAGGGGGCAGTTTGCTCGGCGTCACAGCGATGTCACTAAGCGGCTGCCCAATCAAAGCGGAGGGGCGGAGATGAGTGGGATGAACATCCCGCCCACCTACTTCCTTCCTCATTGCTGGCGTGTGGCAGATAAGGAGAGGTTCCTCGTTCCTGCGGCGTCACACGTAGCGATGTGTGCTGCCGCAGGGACGAGGATCAACTTCGCCCAAGCGATAGCAGCGATAATTGGGAGAGGACCCCCATGTCAACGAGGAGCGATTTTGGACGTTTTTGCAAACTCCTAGGATTCACACACAACGAGATTGCTACAGCGGCCAGATGTGCGTCACAAAATCCGTGACCCCAACGAGATCGCTGTAGCGATCTCGTAGCGTGTAAAGCCACCCTTAGACACTGACTGTATGATTTCAGACAGGTATGTTTGACACACTGTGGTGGTTCAAAGAAAAACACACTTTACATCCCACCTTCTCCCCGCCCACTTCCCTTGAGTGACAGGTCTCTCCCTGTGTGTAGGGCAAGACCTTAAAGTTACTGGCCAAGGACAGAAGAAGCTGCAGGGGATCCACCTGTCCGATTAGTCTGCTGTGCAGCTTGGTTCTTGCAGCTTTTAAGTTTATTTCTCTCTGAAATGTCGCAGCGTTTCAGAGTCAAACATGTCTGTTCGAAACCATGCAGCCAGTGTCTGATACATGCTGCTCGATCCACAGGCACCATGCATCAGCCGACAGGTTCTCTGTATGTTATATCTCTTAAGCCTGCTTTACACGGGACAACCGATCATGCAATTTCACGATCGATCGTACCCGACCCCGTAGTTTGTGTGTCACGGGCAATTGATTGCCCGTTGCGCACAAAGTCGTAAACCCCCGTCACACGCACTTAACCTCCCGTGCGACGTCACTTCCTGAAGTGGGAGGGATGTTCGGCGTCACAGCGACGTCACACGGCGGCCGGCCAATAGAGGCGGAGGGGCGGAGATGAGCGGGATGTAAACATCCCGCCCACCTCATTCCTTCCACATAGTCTGCGGGAGCCGCGGGACGCAGGTAAGCAATGTTCATCGTTCCTGTGGTGTCACATGGAGCAACGTGTGCTGCCACGGAAACGATGAACAACCGGCGCCATGTTTCATAAACTATTTTATGAAACCTAGCGACGAGTACACGACTCACGATTTGTGAGCGATGCTGCGTCGCTCGGAGGTGTCACACAGGCCGACGTCGCAAGTGATGGCGGATGTACGTCACAAAATTCGTGACCCTGACGATCTATTGCACAATAGATCGTCTCCTGTAAAGCAGGCATTAGTATCATACTGCTATTATCTTTTCTCTTTTATACGAGCTCCCAACTTTTTATCTTTTCCGCTGATAGTATCTGTACATGGTACACTGTGCAATGGTGCACTATGAAGATGTAAAGCCGTAGTCTACCGTATAGTCCCAGGAAATCAGAATGATCGCACCTCTGCTTGGCTCCAATAGAAATCACTATGGATTTAATGGTGTATAGGCTGCATATTTGCCACAGACTTCATCTTTTGCATTGCACAGTATAAAATCCATGATGAAACCCGCACCATAAATTTGTATAATGTTGATTTGGAATCTGCAGGTCCTGTCAATTTTACACTGAAGATTTTCACTGCAGCGTGTGAGGAAGATTTTTTTTATTGCCCCCCCTATATCTGGTACTATGCATACCTAACCTTAAAAAAGAAAAAAAAAAAGTTCCACCTCAATTTATACCTGGGACATAGTGTGACTGCTACTACGGTAGCTTCTTCTTTGCCTCATCATTGTCATCAGCACAGATCTGATGACCAATGTTGCCTGGACAGTCATGGGTTGTCCCACCCCAAAGTGTGGCAAAAATAAAATAATACTCCTCCGTTCCAGCAGAGCCTTGCTCCCCTTGGAGACTCCGATATTCCCATTCATTCATAACATGGGACCGCTGCTACCAATCACTCCCTGCATTGGTATCCAACAAGTACAGAGACCAGTGGGGGACCCAAGCAGTATTTGCATCCAGAGTGGTAAAGAGATAATTAATTTTTTAGCATTTAGTGTGCTTAATAAAAAGCCATTCAGAGATGGAAAACCCCTTTAAGTAGCCATGTGTCATCTGGTCTTGAACTGTTGACCCTTGATGTCGCCTCTTCCACTGCCCGGTGGTGCAAAATGGACAGATGAAAGCAGCTTGCAAAATGGAAAATTGAATGTATGGCGCAATTTAGCTTCTATTTGAGACCTTCCCGGAGCTGTCCCTCATCATCAATTAGAGGGTGGCTCACAGTTTGAGAAGCCCTGGCCTAGAAGAATTGTCAGGACACAAACATTGCCACTGTCATTGTCTCCCGCAGCATTAATAAGGTATGACCAGCTTAAACAAAGGAGCACTGTCCACTCCAGCCAGTATGAATCACCAAGAGTTAAAGGGTTCTTCTCATCTCCAAGATCCTATCCCAAAATGTAGTAGGTGTACGGCCGGGGCCACACGGGGATTACTGTGATCCCCTCACATGACACTTGGCTCACGCTGGCGGTACAGCAGAGCCGAGTGTCATGCCAGTGTCCCTGCGACTGATGTCCGACTGTGCGAGCGGACCTCAGCTGCGGGGGGCGGGCTGGCACTGAGGAGGGGACGGAGGGATTTCTCTCCCTCTCACCTCCGTAGCCGGCTATTGCCATTCTCGCACTGCACTCGCAGTACACCGGTGTACCGCGGGTGCAGTGCGATTTTTTTCTCGCCATTGAATGGGTGCGAAAGAAAGTCTCGCAATACACCTGCAGCATGCTGCGATTGTTTTCTCGGTCCAATTAGGGCTGAGAAAACAATCGCTCATGTGCGCTGACACACAGGCTAGAATTAGTCCGAGTGGAATGAGATGTCTTATCGCACTCCACTCGCACCATTTTTCTCACCGTGTGTCTTAGGCCTAATAATAAGAATATAAGCATATATCTCCAATTAGAAATTTAGTATATTTAAGTCACGACAATTATGGCATAGCGGGGAATCGGGGCTCATAAGCTGACCCTCAAACTAGGGGGTCCTATGCTATCCCCCTAATCTCAGGGATACTCCTGAAGGTAGAAAAGTCTGAGTCTTCTTCCTGGCCCTGCTACTGATCTGATTCCCCCTCTCCCGGGGAGGGACAGGACAGGTGTGTGTAGAAACCCACAAAGCCGAACAAGGTAACACCAAAACTTTTGTCACAGCACGAACACACAAAGGTAAAGACAATAAAAGATTCAGGAGGAAAAATAAGAGCAGGAAGGAAGCTACGAAACAACAGGGGTAAACTCCACAGTCGCACCAAGCAATAGGCACAAGGTAAGCACAGCTTTCACCAAAGAGTCTGGGACACTACACCTCACAGACCAATATAAACTAATCTATAGCTGCCATGGGTAGAAGGATTCTACCAGCATAAATAGGAGGGGAGCAGATGCAATAGATTTCCCTACAACATGTGATTAATGGAGCAAGCAGATTAGCAGAGACTCTTGCCAGCCTGCCTATGAATCAGCACACAGCAGGTTGATGCTCGATTCTGCCTGTAGTGATCCTGACACCAGAGAAAGCATTGTACGGAGTGTCAGAATCTGCAATCTGAACAGACCCAATGCTACCATGACAGACGGCGAACTTTGTGCAAAACCCCGTGTGACAAGTTCTAGTGATATAGCCATGTATCTTACCTCATCTGCAGGGAATTGCAGTTTAAATATCCATGGTTACGACCATGAGCAACTAACTGTCACTATATGAGTGGACATTGCAGCTTGGGTATTCATGGTTATGTCCACTCATATAGTGACAGTTAGTTAGCTGCTAATGGTTGTAACCATAGATATCTAAGCTGCAATGCCCTGCAGATGAGGTAAGAGACATGGCTATATCAGGAGAACTATACTACATTTCTAATTAGAGGTATTTGCTAATATTATTATTATTATTATTATTATTATTATTATTACTACACCTACTACATACTGGGATAGGATTTTGGAGATGGGAATACCCCTTTAAGACCCATACAAGCATTTATATATCCAAGTGCGAGATTTTTCTACAGCGCCACCACAGTGCAAAGCCAGTATTACACGTTTTCAATGGGTCCTCCACAGCAGTAGGCACTTTCTGTAGGTACTCTGCACTTTGGCTAATAGATTTTTTTTCTAATCCAAACAACCCCTTTAATCCTCATTATTTCATATGATATCATGACTATAATTTTCTATTAACAGTTGTATAATACACTGATGAACACCGTAAGAAGATATATAAATAGGCATACCATAAGGGAAACAGAGAAATGTTTTCTGCAGCACTCAGCTTATGAATCGTAGTCCTGGATCACTTTATGTATCAGAATAATAAAACCAATATACTCAGCAGTCAGGACAATTCACAAGACCAATGCAATTTCTATAGAGCCCTCTAGGGTATGGCCGTCAGCGGTGACACTTGTGCATTGCAAATATCAATCATTTATCTGATCACTATCACTTTCTTATTTTTTTTATCAAAATATATCCGTTTCCCAAAAAAATTGCTCCATCCCTGTTTTGTCTTACGATCGAGGAACTAATGGGGCATCTACTCTGGAAGGAAAAATCCACAGTGAAACGGTTCTGTGCATCATGTGGATTTCATCCTGAAACATTAAATGGAGTGAAATCAGCAGTGAAAATCCACAACGCAAAGCTAAAAATCAGCACCGCTCGGAAAGGATTCATGTGCCTGGTCCAGTAATCTGCTGCCATTTTTCAGAGTGCAGGTAAGCAGGGAAAATCTACGTCCGTCACGTGTGCACATACCTTGAATAGCTAAAGCCAACCTTAAGGATATCAGGACTTGCAGCTATTAGTTGAGGTTTTTATCATATCTATGGCCTTTTCCAGTTTTTATTCTCTTGGACTGTCATTACATCCATGGATAGCGTTTGACAATTAAAGGGGGATTTTGGTTTTATGTTAATAAAACTTAATCGCTACATACATTTTCAATTTCAAGAAATGTGCTTGGGGTTAGTGAATAAGGACAGTCTTGTTTCTATTCACAGGCAGCTGTTACGTCACCACCGGAGTCCGCTGCAGCGACTTCTACTCCGATCGCCAGGCGACGCCGTGTTCCTGCCGTGGATGGTGCTGGTGATGGGAGAGGAGTCGATGCCAGCGGCGCCGGTGGGCGCAGGCTCCGATCATCCACTGGGCTGGGTTATCTTGGGATCTGCAGTACCACTGGCTGACTATAGGTGGCGTGTGTCTTCCAGCTGAAGTTGCCATCATTCAGCTACAGCCAATGGGAAGACACCACACCCTTCTTAATTCCCCTCCTGTCTGCTGACCTCTGCCAGAGATAGTTCTGATATTCTGGCTCCTGTTCTGTTTTGTGATTTTGGTGTTCTGACTTTTGCTTGTGTTCTGACTAACTCTTCTGTTTTTGTACCTCGCTGCCCGATCCGGTTTTGACCTCTGCTTGTTTCTGATTACGTCCTTGCCTACCGATTTTGTCCCTGTTCTGCAATTCCTGGTTTTACCCTGCCTGACTACTACTCTCTTGGACTGCAGCATTCCACAGGTAGTGATCTCCAGGGTCCTGTGTAATTCCAAATCCCTGATTAGGGTTTAAAGGGTTTCAGAGTTTTGGGGGTCCTGCTTGGTGAGCGGCTTCCCTTGATCCTGTCCATTACAGCCAGTCTGAGTCTGTGGATCCAGGCAGGCATTACAGCAGCAAACTGGTGCATAGCTACTGTGTTTCCCCCCCAAAAAAGCCCTACCCCGAAAATACGCCCTATTTGGAATTTGCGGCCTTTTTGGACTAAGGCTTGAATATAAGCCCTAGCCCAAAAATAAGCCCTAGTTATCATTCATTAATGAAGCGTCCATGCAGCTAAAAAAGTTAAAGAATACTGCAGGATACAACTTTAAAGAAAGCAGACACCCCAAAAAGAGAGAAGACAGACACGGCAATCGTATTCATCAGACCCAAAAAGGGACGCTGTGGAACGAATCGAGGACCTATGGTGGAATACATGGAGGACCTGGGGTGAAACACACACACAGCGATGTGTTCCCCTGCATGTCCTCGATGTATTCCACTGCAGGTCCCCAATGTGTTCCACTGCAGGTCCTTGATGTGTTCCACTGCAGGTCCTTGATGTGTTCCACTGCAGGTCCTTGATCTGTTCTACTGGAGGTCCTCAATGTATTCCCCTGAAGGTCCTCGATGTGTTCCCCTGCAGGTCCTTGATATGTTCCACTGCAGGTCCTTGATGTGTTTCCCTGCTGGTCCTCGATGTGTTCTACATGTTCTACAGTGGCCTAGGTCCCCCTGCAGGCCGGAAGCAGTACGGTTTCACCCTATGTTTGTGTATGTGTTTGCGTGAGTGTGACTGCAATCTGATGTGTGTGTATGTAAGTGAGTGCCGGCTAAAAGCAGGGGAGGACCGCTGTGGAGCACACAAGGACCTGCTGGGAGAACCCGCTGTGGAACGCAGGAGGATGTGGGAGCAATGCAGATGTCTGGAGTCTGGTAAGTACGATTCTCCTGGGGAGGTGTCTGCCTTTTTTGGAGGGTAAACTTATTCCAAGCCCATGTTTCCCCAAAAATTAACCCTACCCCAAAATTAAGCCCTAGCACATTTTTGGGGGCAAAAAAATTAGATAAGACAGTGTATTATTTTTCAGGAAACGTTGTAGCTACTTATGTACCCAGTCTAGACAATGCTCTGTCAGGTAAATACATCAGCAGCTGCATATATCGGGATTCTGGTGGCTTCATCCCAAAGCACTCTTTCTAGGCTAGCTTTCATTCTAGGTTAGCTTTTTGCACTGGTTACGTTACTTTTGTAAAGGTGGATGATGCTCAGTAAAATGGCAATGGCAAATGTAATGTATCACAGGCCAAATGTTTACTAACTAGATTTCATTTTCTGGTGCACAGTAAAACCTGTCATTAACGCCACTGGAACAAACCTCCCTTAGCAGTGCACAGGGAGAATTAACCCAACAAAAAGGCAGGAAAAAGGAACTGGAGCAGCGAGTTCTGGAATTAAAGGGAGAAAATATACAAATGAAATCCCATCTTAAAGAGACTTCTTCTACAAAAACGAAAGGCCTCAATGAAAAGATGGAAGACCTGAAGATTCGCTCCAGACTCAGAAATTTGAGACTAGTGGGGTTCATGGAGTCGGCTCCTGCCTTAGGACTCTAGCGTTTCTGCTTTATGTCTGGATCTAAGTCACAGTTTCAGGGTTGAGAGAGGTCACCATATGTGGCCGGACTTGCATTCTTATCAGGCCGGTTCAGAAAACTGGTCATCAAGACCCTGACAAGTAATAATGAAGTTCCTAGACTACAATGACAAGTTTGACATAATGAGGGTGTTATGTCACCACAGGAGTTCGCCCCAGCGACTTCTACTCCGATCGCCAGGCGATGCCGTGTTCCTGTTGTGGATGGTGCTGGTGATGGGAGAGGAGTCGATGCCAGCGGCGCCGGTGGGCGCAGGCTCCGCTCATCCACTGGGCTGGGTTTCTTTGGGATCTACAGTACCACTGGCTGACTATAGGTGGCGTGTGTCTTCCAGCTGAAGTTACCATAATTCAGCTACAGCCAATGGGAAGACACCACACCCTTCTTAATTCCCCTCCTGTCTGTTGACCAATGCCAGAGATAGTTCTGATATTCTGGTTCCTGTTCCGCCCTGTTCTGTTTTGTGATTCTGGTGTTCTGACTGCTGCTTGTTTCCTGACTACCCTTCTGCCTGCTGTTTTTGTACCTTGCTGCCTGATCCGCATTTGACCTCTGCTACGTTTTCTGATTACGTCCTTGTCTGCCGATTCTGTCTCTATTCTGCAATTCCTGGTTTGACCCTGCCTGACTACTACTCTCTCGGACTGCAGCCTACCACTGGTAGTGATCTCCAGGGCCCTGTGTAATTCCAAATCCCTGTATATGGGTTAAAGGGTTTCAGGGTTCTGGGGGTCCTGCTTGGTGAAGTGGTTTCCCTCTAGCCTGTCCATTACAGTCTATCTGAGTCTGTGGATCCAGGCAGGCGTTATAGAGGGCTTAAAGGAAAAGGGCCTACCCGCTGGAAATCAAAAGCATGATACTCTTACCATTTGAGGACTATTCCACTGATGTTGCGAAACACATGCAAAGTATGTTAAACCTTGTTCCAGGCAAAAAAAAGGTTTGTGCAAGGACTTTCAGGAAAGTGGAGACCCTATCACTTACAAGTCACCCAGAGATGCTGAGTTGAATATGGATGAGCTCCTGGGCAACTTTGAGACATCAAGAAAAGTTGGTTGAAATAGAGGCAGCAAAGAACGGGACGACGATAGATTCTACTCAACTCATTCAACCGGAATCTGATATGTGGATTGATAGGAGGGAAGAAGTGCATCAATCTAAACATGAAGCTGAATTGTTCCGATATGGTAATAAAGCTATGTAAAGTATGGTAACAAAGCTAAGAACGTCCATGTCCTCCATTGCTAAAGGGGAGGGCTTCAGTGATGAGCCTGTGTTAAGTCCTGATGGTGTTGGCTGTAGTACGTCAGGTGAAAGACCAATTTTCTGGGCCCTGGATCAGGAAAAGGCTTTTGATGATGTGAGTTGGGAATAGCTGGGGGCAGTGATGGACTCTTTGAATATCAAAAGTAATTTCAGAAAGTTTTTTTTTGAGGGGGGGGGGGTTATCACAACCCTACAGTCAGAGTTTATACGCCAGATTTTCTATTTGATTTCACTCCTTTACATAAGGGGACCCATCAAGGCTGCCCAATGTCATATCGGAGATGATTCACCAAGGGTGGGAGAGGAAAGATATACTGAATGAACATTGTCTTCAGCATTCCAGCATCCCCTACTTTTCCCGACAGGATAACAGCACGCCCTAAACATAATACACCTTCAACAAATTTATGGCATGGGGTATGGGAGGCTTCCATAAAATACTGGGAAAGGGGTATAGCTCACTATAAGTCTGCTGGGGAATCCTCTTGTCACAGACACCACAAGTTCTAATTTTTCACCAATTGAGACATCCAAAAGAACAAGGGCAAAGATGTACCGAAAGGAGACCGAGAAACATACACGCATTCTTGATAGTGGCATTATGAAGTTTGTTTAAAGGGAATCTGTCACCAGGTTTTTGCTCCACCTTCTGAGAGCAGCCTAATGTAGAGACAGAGACCCTGATTCCAGCGATGTGTAACTTACTGAGCTGTTTGCTGTCATTTTGATAAAATCAATGTTTTCTCTGCTGCAGATCTAGCAGTTATACAGAGTTCATGAATATGCTGGACTACCTGGCAGCAGGCCAAGTAGTCCTGTAATGATAATTTACTGTGATGTGTCACTTACTTAGCTGCTTAATGTAGTTTTGATAAAATAATGATTTAATAAGCAGGAAATTATCATTTCAGGACTACTTGGCCTGCTGCCAGGTAGTCCAGCATATTCATGAGCTCTGTATAACTGCTAGATCTCTAGCAGAGAAAACATTGATTTTTATCAAAACTACACTAAGCAGCCCAGTAAGTGACACATCGCTGGAATCAGGATCTCTGACCCTACGTTATGCTACTCTCCGATTAGGTGGCAAAAATCTGTTGACCGATTCCCTTTAAAGACTGGCTTAAAGAAACACCAATAGAAATGGTGATCTTTCAAATAAAACATTTACTGGGAATAGAACTTCTGCAACCGGAGAGACATCAAGAAACAATGGCAAGAACGGTTTTCCCGATCTGTTAATGTTTTATTGCCTTTTATTATTTGTCCGATGAAATAAAAAACTGGTCCGTTTCACCACACCGAATGGTATTGTTATGGAAGATCTAGGAGGGACTTTAGGGGTTTCTTAAAATCACAACTTTTTGGGGATGGAATGTCTAAAATAAAAACAATTATGGATGTATGGAAAATGCAGTATGGAAAATAAAGTATTCTCCCCTCTTCCCCCCACCTTTGTCCCCCTTTTTTACCCCATCTCTCGCTACCCTTGCCACACGAGGTTTGACTTTTGTACTTGGAAGCTCAATATATCAAAATTGTGCTTTCAATATTGTTTCTTTGTAAAGTTAAAAGTTTCAATAAAAAAGATGTTTAAAAAAAGAGGGGTGCAGCCAACTCCAACGCTCTGCTAGTACAAGACTGGGAAATGAAACATTTAGACACTTTCCTTGCTAAATCTTCTGCCCATATTTTCCTTCCTTTTCATTGCACTTCTTATCTAAAGCAACTATTTTCAGATTTTAAGATGCACTTTTTTTCCCCCAAAACTGGGGGGTAAAACAGTGGTGCGTCTTATAGTCTGGATATGGCTTACCGTAGTGGCGGTGGTGGAGCGGGGTCACATGAAGCAGGGACGGCGATACTGAGGGCTCGGAGGAGGGGGTGTCACTGCAGTGGAGTGGCTCAGGATGATCAAAGGATGGAGGGTCTGTGATGCGAGGGGGGCCATTGATCTGACAGCGGGCTGTGGGCTCCATTGAATCGTTCTCTCAATGGACTTCAAGAAAATGGCCGCGGAGGCCTATCTGTGCACGTGCCGCCTCCGCGGCCATTTTCTTGACGTCAATCTCGTCAACTGCGGGTGATTCAATGGAGCCCACAGTCCGCCGTTAGATCAATAGCGCCTGCCGCCGCGACACCCCCAAGCCCGCAGTATTGCCGACCCTCCATCCACTGACCCTTCTGTGCCGTGACAACCCCTCCTCCAAGCCCACAGCGTCGACAACCCTGCCTTCTGTGACTTTCCTGAGCCACTCCGCCACCACCGCTCCCACCTGGTGAGATATTATAAGACGCACTAGGATTATAAAGACAGACCCTCATTTTAACATTAAAAAGTATTTTTTCCTATTTTCCTCCTCTAAATTTGAGGTGCGTCTTATAATCTGATGCGTCTTATAAAACGAAAAATACGATAATCCATAATGGTGACAATTTAGGACACATAGTACACTAAGAGGAAGACTAGCAACTCAATGGATTGATGCTATCAAGTTAATGGCGGAGAAGACCCTGGTGGACATATCTAAGCAGAGAAGACCCTGGTGGACCTATCTAAGGGGAGAAAACCCTGGTGGACCTATCTAAGCAGAGATGACCCCGGTGGACCTATCTAGGCAGAGAAGACCCTGGTGGACCTATCTTGATGGAGAAGACCCTGGTGGACCTATCTAGGTGGAGAAGACCCTGGTGGACCTATCTAGGTGGAAAAGACCCTGATGGACCTATCTAGGCAGAGAAGACCCTGGTGGACCTATCTTGGCAGAGAAGACCCTGGTGGACCTATCTAGGTGGAGAAGACCCTGATGGACCTATCTAGGTGGAGAAGACCCTGATGGACCTATCTAGGTGGAGAAGACCCTCGTGGACCTATCTAGGTGGAGAAGACCCTGGTGGACCTATCTAGGTGGAGAAGACCCTGATGGACCTATCTAGGCAGAGAAGACCCTGGTGGACCTATATAGGCAGAAAACACCCTGGTGGACCTATCTAGGCTGTACAAGATCGATCTTCCTACAAAGCGTTCATTCATATAGCCGCCATGGCTTGAGACTGAAGCTCTGCAATCTGCACAGATTACCACAATCACTGCACATATGGGGAAAGAAGAATACCGAGAACCACAGGTGACAGATCAGTTTTGTATAACCATAAAACGGGATACTCAGAGATTGCAGATTAATAAATTCAATAACTCAAAGCCTTACCTCTCCTGCGTGGGGGGCGGCTTTAGATTTTGCTTGGCAGATTTCCTGAAGGAGAATAAAGATGATAAAGGAGAGCGAAGTCCGAGGAAAGACGATCCAGAGCTCTTTTGGGACTGAAAGTTTCTAGATGTTGTCATTCTAGAGGATTCAGGTTCTGGAAGCAAATAAGACATGTTTACCATTTACCCACACAATCAGCGGGCGCTCTTCGGCAGGACTGGCCACATACTGGAAGCGACAGTGATGAAGTGATAAATCCAGTCTGTGAAAAGTGAAATCTGTACTTGAGAAATTAGGCTTATTCTTAGCCTCCTCCAAAAAATGCATGTCCCTCGGTCAATCCCAGGGTGTTGGTAAGCGGCCCCTCCTGCATAATCTGCCGACACGCAGTGCACAACATGTACAACTGTACTTATCATATAAAAATCATAAAGGTTCAAAGTGCAAAGTATGCGTCTATTGTTAGCACACTACTCTGTGACGGCAGCACACACACACTGCAGCTTAGATACACGCCAGTAACCAGGACACACAATCCCTGCTGTGTCTGGGGAATGGGGTGTGATTACAGAGAGTCTTCAAAAACATCGTCACTCCGGAGAAAGTGCCGACTGTCCCCTGCACCTACTACTTACCAGTAAACACCAGTATACCACACCGAGCCTCCCAGTAATGGCCTCTGCCGTTCCACATGTGTGCACTGTATAGCACAGGCGTGCCAGGAAATAGGAAACAATCACCCGGGAGCCAAAAAAAGATGTGGAATCTAGAAACACCATGCATATATCGTCTATTAGGGAATTGTGGGTCAATTTTGGGGCCTTCTGTTCAAGATGCACACTTCTCTACCACGGTGGAAAGCAATTACAAGGGGTGTCCTCCACTATGGAGGACCTACCCTGTCCTGTATAACATAGACATTCAATATGAATACACAATGTGTAATGCTTTATTTTGCCTCTGGTGGCACTGGAAAGAAAATATAGAGGTTGTCCACTACTTTTACGTTGATGGCTTATCCTTAGGGGTACTTTGCACGCTGCGACATCGCAAGCCGATGCTGCGATGCCGAGCGCGATAGTCCCCGCCCCCGTCGCAGTTGCGATATCATTGTGATAGCTGCCGCAGCGAATATTATCGCTACGGCTGCTTCACATGCACTCACCTGCTGTGCGACGTCGCTCTGGCTGGCGAACCGCCTCCTTATTAAGGGGGCGGGTCGTGCGGCGTCACTGCGACGTCACAGGGCAGGCGGTCAATAGGAGCGAGATGTAAACATCCCGCCCACCTCCTTCCTTCCGCATAGCCGACGGGAGCCGCGGTGACGCAGGTAGGAGATGTTCCTCGCTCCAGCGACTTCACACACAGCGATGTGTGCTGCCACAGGAGCGAGGAACAACATCGGACCGTCGCGTCAGCGTAATTATGGAATTCGCCAACACTCCACCGATGATACGATTACGACGTTTTTGCGCTCGTTAATCGTATCATCAAGGATTTACATACTATGATGTCGAGAGCGACGCAGGAAGTGTGTCACTTTCGACATGACCCCACCGACAACGCACCTGCAATGTCGTAGTGTGCAAAGCCTGTCTTAGGAGAGGTCATCAATGTCTAATCGACCAGATTCGCTTGATGTTTTTTGTGTTTTTATACTGGCTCCAATAGTTTTTTTAAAAAGTTTGGAGAGAGATGTGTGCCTTAGTGAAGTCCGACAGATACACTATAATATACTCCACAAAAGTGCCATAAATGACAGCAGAAATGTACCGGGCTAGAGCACATTTCTGATTCTAGGGATCTTTCTAACAGGTATAGATGAGCAAAATGATTTGAAACATCATAGCCTCACGCCATGTTCAGTCACTACTAGATGTTCATCTGCTTACCAATGGCATTCACAAGACCCTGGTTTGGCTGCCATAGTGTACCAGCGTGGACGCCAGCCAGGGTCCTGGGAATCGTTTTGCTCTTCCCTAAGTGACTGTCTGAAAAAAGAAGATTATATGGAGAGAAGGTCTGCACACCAGTGACTATGGAAGGGGAATATATGAAAAGCAGAAACTGCTGTGTGAATACTGACATGAAAAATCCAATAGCTATATGTAAGAGTGAAAGTATGAAAAATGGAATCTGCATTACTGCCATGAATATATGAATAAAGAGAAATTTAGCTACTGAATTGATCAATGCAATAGAGCAACAGAGCCCCAACACTACGCCAAAGTATTTCTCTACGTTGGGGTCCCTATCTTGTGTGTGTCCTCTCATGCAGATAAACAACTTACCGTGTATGGGAAGCTGAGACCCCGGCTATACATGCGTATAATGTGGACTGGCAACCTGGCCCCACCCACACCTATTGCCAGTCCACATTATACGCATGTATAGCCGGGGTCTCAGCTTCCCATACACGGTAAGTTGTTTAACCGCATGAGAGGACACACACAAGCTAGGGACCCCAACGTAGAGAAATACTTTGGCGTAGTGTTGGGGCTCTGTTGCATTGATCAATTCAATAGCTACATTTCTCTTTATTCATATATTCATGGGAATAAGTGTCGTATGCTCCACCAATTCACCATAAATAGCAGAGCAAGAGTATATCAATTGTGGTAACAATTAAAATGTAACCTTTAATAATAAATATCTAAAAGAAAGGACCACACAACATAAACGGTTGTAAAACCAACCCAAAAGGAGCAGATTTTAAGCTCCAGTTATTGTCAATAGAGGACAAAACTCCACATGAGGACCACAACAGAGGGAATTAACCTCCACCGTGGTAATAGTTATGACAACATAAAACAGGTTTTCAGACACACTTGTTCAGCAAGGTCAAGTAAATACAACTTACTACAATCTTAATAATAGAAACGAGGGTTATCCAATATATAGAGGGGGGGGGGGCAAAAATTAGCCACACACTACCCCTCCATTGGTAACAGTCTAACCTTCGATGCTCAAAGACCTCCCGACGCGTTTCATAATTAGGCTTACTCCTCAGGGGATTATGGTCATGAGGGAGCTGGAGGTCCATTTTACTAAAGCTCCCTCAGGACCATAATCCCCTGAGGAGTAAGCCTAATTATGAAACGCGTCGGGAGGTCTTGGAGCATCTAAGGTCAGACTGTTACCAATTGAGGGGTAGTGTGTGGCTAATTTTTGCCCCCCCCCCCCCCTCTATATATTGGATAACCCTCGTTTCTATTATTAAGATTGTAGTAAGTTGTATTTACTTGACCTTGCTGAACAAGTGTCTGACAACCTGTTTTATGTTGTCATAACTATTACCACGGTGGAGGTTAATTCCCTCTGTTGTGGTCCTCATGTGGAGTTTTGTCCTCTATTGACAATAACTTCATATGTTCATGGCAGTAATGCAGATTCCATTTTTCATATTTTCACTCTTACATATAGCTGTTGGATTTTTCATGTCAGTATTCACACAGCAGTTTCTGCTATTTCATGTATTCCCCTTACATAGTCACTGGTGTGCAGACCTTCTCTCCATATAATGTAGATTTTTTAGGTTTTTGCACCCAGTTCAGACTCAGAAGGGTGTTCCAGATGTTATTTCTTGATTGAAAAAAGATCACTCCTTTAAGTGTATGGACATCTTTTACATGAAAATCATAATTTTTACATACTATATATTAACCCTAGAACGCATACCTGGGGCCCGCAGGCCTGCTAGGTTACTTGTTTTCTATGGTTGATTTCTATGGTTGCGCATTATAGGGTTAATGGAGGCCATGAGTTAATAAAATTGCAAGTTTCAGGCTGGAATCTTTATTACCTCATTTATTTTCAGACCCACCATTATACAGTTTGAACCCTACTTCCCATTTTACGCGTCTCTCTTGTGGGAGTTTCCCTCCTGGTAATATATGCTAAATATGTGTCATCCCAGAGTATACAGACGCTCAGCATGGAGCATGATACAGAGGAAACAATGAGAGTAGTATAGAAGGAAGGCCATGGCGATAAGGAGAGGGGACACCTCTTGCAATTTATCTACACTCCCTAATGTTCTTTTACCGTTCCTTTCCCCGTCACCATCACACGCCTAGGCCATTGCTTGCCCTGAACTCACCCTGGCTAGTGAGAAGAGTGGTGAGAACACTACTCTCACCACTACAATAATACAACACAAGATAGGAGAGACAGACTGAGGGAAATAGACACAAAAAGGAAAACACTGCAAGCAACTCTAATGCAGCTAAACACCACAGCTGCAATTGTCACAACTCCTCAGCTTTTTCCAGAGACTGAATCTGTAACTGGAGTCAGATAGTAAGATAAGGCAAGTGCCTTTTTATAGCGATGTGGAATGGTCACAAAAGAGCTGCACCTACTATTAAGGCTACAAAGGACAGCCAGATAGGAAATAGTCCTTAACCCTTATAGCACTAAACGAAAGAGGATTTACTCAATACAAGTTGTTGTAACCTTCTCGTCCTAAACGTGCCAGAGGTCTCCCCAGAGCGGGACACCCACATGAAAAAATGAAATTTGGGCGTCCATTGGACTGCGGACATCACTAGATCTCATGTATCAGCACAGCTTCATTATTGGACTGATTTCACCAGCTAATCCTCATGAAGAATTCCCTCCAACTTGTGCTGACAGTCATGGTAAAGAATGTGTGCTTTTTCTCCATAGTCTGCAGTGAGTGCTCTGCTTTCTCTTTGCACTTGTGCACGATTCTCCCACTCCCTTTACAAACTGACCTGTGTGTGCTTTCCTCTGTCCACAAACTGAGTGACCTGCCCTCCCTAATTCATGTGAATGCTTCCCCCTATTTCCTCATCCTATCTGCTGCTATTTCACACACACAGCGCAGGAGAGCACAGCGAGCTGTCACAGCTAGGAGGAGAGCACAGCGAGCTGTCACAGCTAGGAGGAGAGCACAGCGAGCTGTCACAGCCAGGAGGAGAGCAAAGCGAGCTGTCACAGCTAGGAGGAGAGCACAGCAAGCTGTCACAGCCAGGAGGAGAGCAAAGCGAGCTGTCACAGCTAGGAGGAGAGCACAGCGAGCTGTCACAGCCAGGAGGAGAGCAAAGCGAGCTGTCACAGCCAGGAGGAGAGCACAGCGAGCTGTCACAGCCAGGAGGAGAGCACAGCGAGCTGTCACAGCTAGGAGGAGAGCACAGCGAGCTGTCACAGCTAGGAGGAGAGCACAGCGAGCTGTCACAGCCAGGAGGAGAGCAAAGCGAGCTGTCACAGCTAGGAGGAGAGCACAGCAAGCTGTCACAGCCAGGAGGAGAGCAAAGCGAGCTGTCACAGCTAGGAGGAGAGCACAGCGAGCTGTCACAGCCAGGAGGAGAGCAAAGCGAGCTGTCACAGCCAGGAGGAGAGCACAGCGAGCTGTCACAGCCAGGAGGAGAGCAAAGCGAGCTGTCACAGCCAGGAGGAGAGCACAGCGAGCTGTCACAGCTAGGAGGAGAGCACAGCGAGCTGTCACAGCCAGGAGGAGAGCACAGCGAGCTGTCACAGCCAGGAGGAGAGCAAAGCGAGCTGTCACAGCCAGGAGGAGAGCACAGCGAGCTGTCACAGTCAGGAGGAGAGCACAGCGAGCTGTCACAGCCAGGAGGAGAGCACAGCGAGCTGTCACAGCCAGGAGGAGAGCAAAGCGAGCTGTCACAGCCAGGAGGAGAGCACAGCGAGCTGTCACAGCCAGGAGGAGAGCAAAGCGAGCTGTCACAGCTAGGAGGAGAGCACAGCGAGCTGTCACAGCCAGGAGGAGAGCAAAGCGAGCTGTCACAGCCAGGAGGAGAGCACAGCGAGCTGTCACAGCCAGGAGGAGAGCAAAGCGAGCTGTCACAGCCAGGAGGAGAGCAAAGCGAGCTGTCACAGCCAGGAGGAGAGCACAGCGAGCTGTCACAGCCAGGAGGAGAGCAAAGCGAGCTGTCACAGCCAGGAGGAGAGCAAAGCGAGCTGTCACAGCCAGGAGGAGAGCACAGCGAGCTGTCACAGCCAGGAGGAGAGCAAAGCGAGCTGTCACAGCCAGGAGGAGAGCAAAGCGAGCTGTCACAGCCAGGAGGAGAGCACAGCGAGCTGTCACAGCTAGGAGGAGAGCACAGCGAGCTGTCACAGCCAGGAGGAGAGCAAAGCGAGCTGTCACAGCCAGGAGGAGAGCACAGCGAGCTGTCACAGCCAGGAGGAGAGCACAGCGAGCTGTCACAGCCAGGAGGAGAGCACAGCGAGCTGTCACAGCCAGGAGGAGAGCAAAGCGAGCTGTCACAGCTAGGAGGAGAGCACAGCGAGCTGTCACAGCCAGGAGGAGAGCAAAGCGAGCTGTCACAGCCAGGAGGAGAGCACAGCGAGCTGTCACAGCTAGGAGGAGAGCACAGCGAGCTGTCACAGCCAGGAGGAGAGCAAAGCGAGCTGTCACAGCCAGGAGGAGAGCACAGCGAGCTGTCACAGTCAGGAGGAGAGCACAGCGAGCTGTCACAGCCAGGAGGAGAGCACAGCGAGCTGTCACAGCCAGGAGGAGAGCACAGCGAGCTGTCACAGCCAGGAGGAGAGCACAGCGAGCTGTCACAGCCAGGAGGAGAGCACAGCGAGCTGTCACAGCCAGGAGGAGAGCACAGCGAGCTGTCACAGCCAGGAGGAGAGCACAGCGAGCTGTCACAGCCAGGAGGAGAGCACAGCGAGCTGTCACAGCCAGGAGGAGAGCACAGCGAGCTGTCACAGCCAGGAGGAGAGCACAGCGAGCTGTCACAGCCAGGAGGAGAGCACAGCGAGCTGTCACAGCCAGGAGGAGAGCACAGCGAGCTGTCACAGCCAGGAGGAGAGCACAGCGAGCTGTCACAGCCAGGAGGAGAGCACCGCGAGCTGTCACAGCCAGGAGGAGAGCACCGCGAGCTGTCACAGCCAGGAGGAGAGCACAGCGAGCTGTCACAGCCAGGAGGAGAGCACAGCGAGCTGTCACAGCCAGGAGGAGAGCACAGCGAGCTGTCACAGCCAGGAGGAGAGCACAGCGAGCTGTCACAGCCAGGAGGAGAGCACAGCGAGCTGTCACAGCAAGGAGGAGAGCACAGCGAGCTGTCACAGCCAGGAGGAGAGCACAGCGAGCTGTCACAGCCAGGAGGAGAGCACAGCGAGCTGTCACAGCCAGGAGGAGAGCACAGCGAGCTGTCACAGCCAGGAGGAGAGCACAGCGAGCTGTCACAGCCAGGAGGAGAGCACAGCGAGCTGTCACAGCCAGGAGGAGAGCACAGCGAGCTGTCACAGCCAGAAGGAGAGCACAGCGAGCTGTCACAGCCAGGAGGAGAGCACAGCGAGCTGTCACAGCCAGGAGGAGAGCACAGCGAGCTGTCACAGCCAGGAGGAGAGCACAGCGAGCTGTCACAGCCAGGAGGAGAGCACAGCGAGCTGTCACAGGCAGGAGGAGAGCACAGCGAGCTGTCACAGCCAGGAGGAGAGCACAGCGAGCTGTCACAGGCAGGAGGAGAGCACAGCGAGCTGTCACAGCCAGGAGGAGAGCACAGCGAGCTGTCACAGCCAGGAGGAGAGCACTGACAGATTTATGTCCGATTTTGCAGCCCAGCTAGCTAGGTGAAATTCTCTGCATTTTTGATGAAGGCTATGTAGAAAGTTGCTTCATTCTGCATTTAGAAATTAAACAAACAATACATACACTTACAGCCTATGTACAACTTTGCACAGACCTTCTTATTACTAATTTGCTTCCTAAATCCATATTAAAGCGCCTTTATACATAGTCTTCTTGAAACTTTACTGCTGCACTTTATCCAGCTCACTGCATTTTCAAAAAATTTTACAAGTTGATCAGAGCTCTTCTGACAGTTCTCTATAGAACAATAGTAAAGCAAAGGAAAATAGGTGCAGGATAGAAGCTGTGCTGATAAATGAGCTAATTAACACAGAAGCACACTGGATGCACCTCAGATCCAGCCTATATTACAGTGAGGAAAGACCTCACATCTACCCTATATTACAGTGATGAAGGACCTCACATCCACCCTATATTACAGTGAGGAAATACCTCACATCCAGTGTATATTACAGTGAGGAAAGACCTCACATCCACCCTATATTACAGTGAGGAAAGACCTCACATCCACCCTATATTACAGTGATGAAAGACCTCACAGCCAGCCTATATTACAGTGATGAAAGACCTCACATCCAGACTATATTACTGTGAGGAAAGACCTCACATCCAGCCTATATTACAATGAAGAAACACCTCACATCCAGCCTATATTACTGTGAGGAAAGACCTCACATCCACCCTATATTACAGTGATGAAAGACCTCACATCCAGACTATATTACAGTGATGAAAGACCTCACATCCAGACTATATTACAGTGATGAAAGACCTCACATCCAGACTATATTACAGTGATGAAAGACCTCACATCCAGACTATATTACTGTGAGGAAAGACCTCACATCCAGCCTATATTACAATGAAGAAACACCTCACATCCAGCCTATATTACAGTGAGGAAAGACCTCACATCCACCCTATATTACAGTGATGAAAGACCTCACATCCAGCCTATATTACAGTGATGAAAGACCTCACATCCAGACTATATTACAGTGAGGAAAGACCTCACATCCAGACTATATTACTGTGAGGAAAGACCTCACATCCAGCCTATATTACAGTGATGAAAGACCTCACATCCAGCCTATATTACTGTGATGAAAGACCTCACATCCAGACTATATTACAGTGAGGAAAGACCTTACATCCAGCCTATATTACAGTGATGAAAGACCTCACATCCAGACTATATTACTGTGAGGAAAGACCTCACATCCAGCCTATATTACAGTGATGAAAGACCTCACATCCAGACTATATTACAGTGAGGAAAGACCTCACATCCAGCCTATATTACAGTGATGAAAGACCTCACATCCAGACTATATTACTGTGAGGAAAGACCTCACATCCAGCCTATATTACAGTGATGAAAGACCTCACATCCAGACTATATTACAGTGATGAAAGACCTCACATCCAGACTATATTACAGTGAGGAAAGACCTCACATCCAGACTATATTAATGTGAGGAAAGACCTCACATCCACCCTATATTACAGTGATGAAAGACCTCACATCCAGACTATATTACTGTGAGGAAAGACCTCACATCCAGCCTATATTACAGTGATGAAAGACCTCACATCCAGACTATATTACTGTGAGGAAAGACCTCACATCCAGCCTATATTACAGTGAGGAAAGACCTCACATCCAGACTATATTACAGTGAGGAAAGACCTCACATCCAGACTATATTACAGTGAGGAAAGACCTCACATCCAGACTATATTACAGTGAGGAAAGACCTCACATCCAGACTATATTACAGTGAGGAAAGACCTCACATCCAGACTATATTACAGTGATGAAAGACCTCACATCCAGACTATATTACAGTGAGGAAAGACCTCACATCCAGCCTATATTACAGTGAGGGACACTCCCAGAAGAGAAGAGTCGGAAACTTGGATCAGCCTGCAAAGTGCATATCAGAGAATCTGAAAATTAATGGAAGAACAAAGATTGCAGAATGAAACTTATTGCAAGTTGATTCATTAAAGCTATACACTAAGTTACATAAAAATCATTTTTTCCATGTCAAAGATTTCCATAGCCTTTAAGCTATTTTACCTGTATGTTTCATAAAACATGCTTGCTCAGCTCGGATTTGCATTTTTTAACATGATACATGTGGCTGCTAGACATTTCAGTCAAAGCTTATCCCCAGGTAAGAAAGTATCAGTCAGATTATAATCCAGTCTGTCCGAGTTCTTCACCCTCCGGACAGGGACATCAGCTAGGACAGCACAGAACTGAGATTGCCATCAGTTCCTGTCATCAAAAATCCTATGTATATGGTAGGTATAACTTTTTGGGTTAGTTTCTACTGATTTCTGTCAAATCTAAATCTGGGTTTTGATTTTTATTAACCTCTCAACAACACATGTGTGTGCCATGGAACCGATCAGCGTTTCTGGGGCGGCCTCAGAAATCATCTGGTGGAGGTGCGGGCTGGAGCCAGCTCAGCCAGCATCTGCCGCAATCATTGTGTGTAATCGTCCTCAACTGTCAGTTTCGGACACCAATCAACACCCGGTGATGAAATTCTGGTGCCGATGACTTGCCATGACAGGCGGAGTCCTGATCAAGGCCCCAATTGCTGCCATGTTGGTTATCCTGAGAAGTCCGTTCACAGGCTTCGTATCAGGCCATGATTAGCACTATATAGATCAATAGGGCAGTGCTACAGTAGATCTAACAAAGCGTCAAATGACTGCAAGTTACAGTGCCCCATAGGGACTAAGACCTCTTTCATACGTCCGTGCCTCCGGTACGTGTATGGTCCGGTTCCTCACGTACCGGAGACACGGGCACAAGTAGACCCATTAAAATCAATGGGTCTGCGTTCACGTGTGTGTTCTGCCATGGATCGTGTGTACATGTGGAGCATACGTGTGCCCGTGTGCTCCACACGTAGACATTTCCACGTTTTCTCCGGCATCACGGGTGTCACACGGAACGCAAATGGGTCACACGTAACAAAAACGGACCACACTATTGTGTTCCGTGTGACACGCACCAGAGAAAATACATTTATCTGCGAGAAAAAAAAACAAACCTCTACTCACCTTCTCCAGCCCTCCTGTCTCTGCCGCTGCTGTCACTTGCTTCCGACCGCCGCTCATTATGCTCATTGCATATTCACTTCACTGCAGCCAGAAGCAGCAGCAGTGGGGAGTCGGCAGGATGGAGACCAAAGTTCAGCACCACGGACAGCGACGCCAGGGACAGGTGAGTAGAAAGTTCCCGTTCTCCCTGTGTTATCATGGATAACACATGGAGAACACACGTGTGCAATACACACGGCACACCGAGGGCAAAACGCACCTCTGACATGTCCGTGAAAAACGTGCGTGATTTTCACGGACGTGTAAAAGAGGCCTAAAACAAATGAAAAGGCAAAAAAAAAGTAGAAAAGTTTATAAAAATATATGTTAAAATAAAAACATTAAAATTCATCTCATTCTCTTTTTCCCAGGTAAAAATAAAAAAAAAATACAAAAAAAAATCAAAATCTAAAAATTATTTAATCCATATGATAAACATAAAGAAAAAAAAAATCAAAATGCCAACATTGACATTTTTAGGAACTGCATCTCCCATAAAAAAGTGATTATAACAGTGTATACATAAAAATGATACCATTAAAAAAACATCACCTTACCATGCAAAAAAAGCTCCATTGACATAAAAATAAATAAAAAGTTATGAAAATCTCAGAAAATGGTGAGGGAAGCCAAATTTTTTTGCCGAAGTTCAGAATTTTTTTCAGCCTGCTGCCAGGTTATGTTTCCTGCAAAATTAACGCTGCGAAAACAAAGCCCAAAGAAGCAATGGACAAATTATGGGAATTTTTCACCATTTCACTGCACTTGGCAAGTGATCTGTAGAGGAGTATAAGGCATTTATTGTTTATTTTTTTTTTAGCACACTAGGGATAGATGTCAGGTTAAAGAAAGGGGCAGAAAATCCCTTTAATTGTAATAGATAAAAAGATTTAGTGAATGTAAGGTAACAGCGTTGTAAGGCTCATTACAAGGCACAGCTCGGAAAACTGTAAGGGGCACCAGAACAAGTAGAGCCAATGATGACCGGCTTTCCCGTTACATAAAAGTGAAGAAGTATGGGGATGGATACCACCGCTCTGGTTACATGGGTTGTTGCGCTGCCACATGAAGGATCATATCAGGCAAGATGTGTTTTGTCGGCTGATTGAGGTTTACATCTGACAATGATTGGGAAGGAACATTCCTACTCGGTGTACGAAGACCTAAGTGGTTTCTAGCCTTTTTATATTGATCAATATAAGGTCAATGGGGGTCTGACAACCGACACCCCCACAGATCAGCTGTTATCTTCTCCGACGGCAGCGAGATGTAAACAATGTACCATCCGGTCATCAGCACAGCTCCGTACAGTGTCATGGTCGCTGTCGGGTCCTTCTGAAAAGCATAATTAGGCTAAACCATCATGACAGCACTCCCTGCAACCAATAGCTCTATGCAAATGCACAAAATAATGATATAATGTTCCAGTGATCTATCTCCTCTAAGTCAACAATGAATAATGATGAACAGATACAAAACACATCATGTGCCTGAATTTGCTGTCCTACCTACACAGTGTATGAGTGCCCCGGGGCAAGAAAATTACTGCACATTGTGAGACACTCTCCACAGTGACAGACCATGTACATAACTAAGACGGTAGCACCCGAGAGTGTAAGGGGTGGCCATTGCCAGCCTAAAATTGCATCTCATGAAAATGGTGACTGAGTAAGGGGTAATTCTTATTACCTAAACACCGGACATATGATCCGCTAGCCCCTCTTCCACTCCAGGGTCAACCCTCACCCTCATTCACACACTTTTTCAAAAAGAGAGGCATTAGAAAAGTTTGGTAAAAGATCTGCTGGGGCTGGAACCATTTTTTCTAATGCATTCAGTTCTGAGGACTCATATGGCGTTCAGCCAAAACTGGCAGGAATATATTCTAAACTGAACCAGACATCTGTCACGTAAATTACTACAACATATTCCACTCTGAAGGGTTTTTCTAGAGAAGCCATTTAGAGGGTCCAAAATGTTCCAGGTTTCCCGCAGATCTCTTTTCTTACTGCTTCAGTGATGTCATGTTAAACTGTAAGGCATTGATGGAAGGGGTTAACGCTGCACTTCCGCAAAGGAAAAGACAGTCCAAAGGTGCCTTGATGGTGATTGTATTGTACAACGCGTTTCGGAGATTCCATCATCTTCATCAGAACAAGATGTGATTTTGTCCCGATGAAGGAGATGAAATCTCCGAAACGTTTTGTACAACAATATCGCCAACAAGGCACTTTTGGACTTGCTTTTCCTTCATGGCAGCGTGATGTTAACCCCTTCCACCACTGCCTTACAGTTTGCATCCACGTGCGACTGCAGCAGATGTGTCTTCCAAGGTGTTTTGTGACTATCACAACCCTAAAAAGTGAGCCTTTCCAGTGTCTTACCCTCTTTTTCTCACCAGGATAAGACCCTATTTGCCCTTCTCTGTCTTCCAGTTCATTTCAGTGATGACATATCAACACAGACATTTGCCCGCAACAGCCGATTTCAGTGATTGGCTGCAGCAGTCACATGTCTGTGGTAATAAGTCATCACTAGAAATGAGCGGACCCGTAGAAGTTTGGTTCTTTGAGTTCAGCTGGACTTTCAATTAAGTTCGGTTGGGAATCGGAACCTGACCTGAACCTCACTGGAAGTCACTAATTAGGCAGTTCAGTTATATTCAGCCAGCCATAAACAGATCACTTCCGAGGGAAGATGGGCGGGGTTTTTCCACTTTGTGGGGGGTGCACACTACAGCTGATCATGCTGTTGTCACCCCCAGTGCGACTCGTTCAAACACTGCAAGCGGCTCGCACTGGGTTGAGCACCGAGTATACTCGAGCACAGCGATGCTCACAATCGTGAAGCTTATAAGTAAAGCATCCGAACTTCGAACCTAACCTAATTTTTTTTTGATAAAAAAAGTCCAAACATTGAAAATCAGGTTCGCTCATCTCTAGAACAGACGGAACAATGATCTGCGGTGACCTAAATATGGAGGTAATGTGCGTATTCCTTTTTTTTAAATTATTTTATAACATTCTTTTTCTAAAACATATTAAATAATTATTTTCTGGGTCATCCATTTTATAACTCTACATTGTACCATTGTTATTTCCTATAGTCATTAACAAAAAAAATGACAACTGGGTGTTACACCCATCTGTCATAGAAAAAGGTATCTTTACGCAGTCAGTGCTGATAGGACAATATCAAACTGGACATCCCTCCTCCCAATAATTAACACCCAGTTGTCAATTTATTTATAGATTTATAGCAGGAATAACAGAGGAACGACACATCACAGAGGACTAAAGGGGGTGTTACACGTAGCGATATCGATAGCGATATCTGTGGTGTAAGTACCCGCCCCCGTCATTTGTGCATCACGAGCAAATCGTTGCCCATGGCGCACAAAATCGTTAGGAGCCGTCACACGGGACTTACCTGCCTAGCGACGTCGCTGTTGCCGGCGAACCGCCTCCTTTCTAAGGGGGCGGTCCGTGCGGCGTCACAGCGGCGTCACTAAGCGGCCGCCCAATAGAAGCGGAGGGGCGGAGGTGAGCGGGATGTAACATCCCGCCCACCTCCTTACTTCCGCATTGCCGGCAGCCGCAAGTACGAGGTTGTTCCTTGTTCCTGCGGTGTCACACGTAGCGATGTGTGCTGCCGCAGGAACGACGAACAACCAGCGTCCTGCAATAGCAACGATTTTATGAAAATGAACGACGTATCAACGATAAGGTGTGTATTTTTGATCACAAACACTCGCTCGGAGCTGTTACACACAACGACGTCGCTAACGATGCCGGATGTGCGTCACGGAATCCGTGACCCCGGCGATATATCGTTAGATACGTCGTTGCGTGTAACGGGGCCTTTAGAAAAGATCTTCTGGGATTGCTGTTTTATGGAAAATCCAATAAAAAGACTTGTCCTCTATAATGTAAAAAGACTTGTCCTCTATAATGCCAACCTTCTTTAAGAATTGTAAGTCAACAACCCTACATTCACACTATCCATACTGCCGGTGTTCTCAATACCAAGACGAAACATTCCCGATTAAATATAATCTTTGGTATATTTTGTATATAAAAAGAAGGGCAAAAAAACATTGAGTGGAGGACTGAGTATTTTTGCACATCGAATCTTTCCAGATTTTTCACATTTGGCCAGTACAAGTGCAAACTTGTTAGTGTGCTCATATGGATAAATGCCAACTAATTACCAATATCCTGATCATTTCTATATAAACCCAGTCATAACCACAGACCCATAAATGAGAACTTCCTTCAACGTGGAGTATGCTAAGGGAACATCTTCCAGTTTTTCGGACCTTCTTAAAAAAAAAAATCAACAAGACAGCACGTCTGACAGTAGCTTGAGTATTTACTTTTACTAATGAAGCATGTTTTAGCCAAGCAAGTAACCTACAGGTCAATTCTTTTCACCCCCTTACAGTTCCTTTTAGGACCTCTTACTCTTTTTGTCACTCACTATGTGGCTACTTTGTGATTTACTACTGTTTAAATAAGTGAAACTCATTTTTTACATCGTTGTTGACAGACGACCCACCTCCTCCAACATCAAAGCTTCCCGACTCACCACCTTTAGGGGTTTTCTTCTTCAGACGATGGGTCAGAGGTGGCCTCACTAAGCTCCTCACGTCTGGATCATCCTTAAACTTTTTCTTCTGGATCTCTTCGAACCACTCTCCGGACACGGCGTGAAGCCATTTCACATCTCGCTTCCAATTCTTAAGTTTGCTGAAACAAAATAGCAAGAGAATATTTCTCAGTCGACCGTACACGGGGAAAATCTACCTCCCAATGCTGCATGTCTATCAGAATAATTAGACAGTCTCTCAACGCAGGAGAGAGAAACCTGTTTGACTAGATGTTTGGAGACGTCACAGGCCCAGCTCGGAGATGACACTCCTGCTGTGCCAAGAGTGCTGCAGATGTGAACGTCTCCTTTAAGGAGGGGACGAAGATGACAAAAAAAGAGGTTCAGTTCAAATGAGCATATAAACAAAAGGAGACATGTACAAAACAAGGCTCGGCTTAGGTCAGGCTCGCTCCCGGCATCTCTAGTATAGTCATTCACTGTAAAGAAGGGGTTCCTGAGTATTCTGTAAGAAAGACCTACAAGATCACATGTGATCAAAATAAAAAATGATCTATAAATATTTTTTTTTACATGTTTGTTCTTTTTTTCCAGTAAGGTTCGATAAGTTACATGTAAAGTAAATCAGCTGCCACTACCGATGAACTATGATATAACATGGCGACCATTGGTAACATATGACCATGAGAGGTTCCCTGTAACCCTGTAAAGGAGACAATGGTTCCTATATCTTTTAGATACTTCAGATGACAGATTATCCTTAACTATGCTTCTTAATGAGTTGTTAATGAGACATCATCTGTTAGATATACCATACTAAGGAGATCTACCATCACTAAGGAACTCTTGAATTTGGACCTGGTGCCAGTTCTTTGTCAAAATATTCTATATTTAAGAATTTGCACAAAAGTCAAAACTTACAAGTATTCCTCCTCAAACTGAACACCCATTCTCTCAAACGGTTTCAACGTCTCAAGGTATTTTACTCCATAGACTGGATCTATGTAAAAAATAAATGAAAATGAGCCTCACTTACATGGTTGATTTGGATGAAGCAGCAAAATCACGACTACAGCATGTAACCGCTGTAGACAATCACTGGGCTGAAAGGTCATGCCGAAGTAGATGGCCCAAGACCACAAGTGATTGGGTTAAGCAGACACATGCTGTAGTAATGTCACTGCTCCAACCATGTCAACAAAAAGCCGGTGGTGGAGAGGAAGCACTGAAGAGGCAAGGAGTACGTAAGGCTTATTTTCTTATTTTACGTATATAAAAAAATCTATGGAGTAAAAGAGAATGTAATTAACTTGGAAAGCCCCTTTAAAGTTGGCTGAATCTGAGGATTTTGGTGGGACTGGACAATCTAATGTGTACTGGTGCCCCCTGACTCATGTTAGCTTTTCTCCAAGACTTTCTCTACTAATTTTATATTGACGACCTATCCTAAAAATAGGTTACCAATGTCAGATCAGTTGGGGGCCCTAGATCTGGCTCTCCCACCGATCAGCTGTTCTCAGTGCTGGTAAAGGCTGGATGACAGCAGCTCCAGAGCTGAACAGTAAAGTTCCATCAACTTTGTAATGGCCACGAACGGATACTGCAGATCCAGAACCTGACCATGGAGTTGTACCACTCAGTTCCACAACTGCTAACCGAAGGCCAACACTGACAATAGCGGATTGTCAGGGTGTCAGGGTTGCCAACTTAACTTTGCTTTTTCTTCTGGACAACTTATTGATTATGAAAATTATGGGCAAAAACGTTTTGGGACGGACTCATTGGAGAACCACAATTAATCATTATGATCCCAAGTGATCCATGTCTACAGCCCATAATTCTGATATGCAGACATCAGCAGAATTTAATGTAAACTGTAAAATGATAATAAGTATGAGTCCCCTCAGTCTTAAAAAAAATAAATAATAAATAATGGATGCCTCAATTTTTTTTTCATGGACAGGGCAAAAATTTGCCCTATTTTTACGGACTGTCCAGGAATTCTGGATGGTTGGTGACCCTGGGAGGGTGCTGGACCCCGTCAATCTGATATTGATGATCTATCCCTGGAATAAATCATCAATATAAAGGTAGTACTTTCAAAGGTCATGATGCAATTAAGCGCACACTATTGCAAGCAATAGAAATACACTTTTGGTGCAAAATAAGTAAATAATAATATACAAAAATTAATATCTTGGTTTTCCAGGAAGAACGGAGGTCATAGCCCGGACTTACTCAGTACAATGACTGTTTGGCCATAAAACCTCTCAGCAGTGACAAATCGCTTTGTTTTGCAGTTGTTTGCTGTAGTAAATGAAGGTAATAGACTGTGTACCAGCAGCTCCGGTATCTTGTGATTTCATTTCAAGGATTAATATTTCAAATAAAAACCTCTCTGGGTTTTATAATCCATTGTTTGCTACAATCCCAGCCGGCACTGTAAGTGACGACAGAACCAGGAGGCGGCTCCTGGCAAAAGAACAGGGTTATCGGCTTTTACATGCAGACGACTCCTTATCATTTCTGCAGGAGGAGGCGTAATCTGGAACCTTTTCCCGCGTCTCAGTTCTAGGGCAGGAAACAACATAACATCTCACATTATCGCTGCTAAGTGTAGGCATCACAGGATGGCTTCTATGGACTCCAAATACCGCCAACCGGTCTCCTGCCCGCTGGGTGCACCACCCTGAACTTTCTGAGGAATGGTGTAGTAAGAGGCATATATTTTGGAAACAGTAAAATAAAAAAATGTGATAAAAGTGGGGCACATTTCTACTTCTTGCACCACCCTAACAAAGTTTGTTTGAATAACTTATCACTTATCCACTGGAACAAGGGAGTCGTGTCTTCCCTTCTCCACTGGCTGCAAGATGGCATCCATAAGGGGCTGAAAGGATGGCAGCATTTGCAATCCACCACTCCATTCAACTCTGCCTGGCCATGATCTTGTGATCAGGGAGGAGGAGAAATATTCCCTCATTTTGGAGATCAGTGGGGGATCCAGTGTTCCTTTACCTCCACCAGGCTGAGGTTTTGGAGTTAGGAGAGAGAGGGAGACATAGTTTTGGTGATTGGTGGGACCCACACTGATCTAACAGCACTATAAATGGGCAAATAGTAACTATTCATGTTCGGATAATCCTTACCGAATACCGAGTACTATTCCAATATTCGTCACGACAAGAAAAATGCTCGGGTTCCCCATTGACTTGTATTAGGTTTGTTATTTGTGACAAATACCAGAACAGTACTTTGGGATTCGTTATGAATAATCCAGACACGAATAGTTACTATTCACCCATCACTAGTTAGCACCTAACCCAGGAGCGGACATATCATTGATGCAATCTGTGTGGCCGCACAGGGGCCCATTTCTATCTCCAAAGCAGATGGAATTGTGCACTTTGATGGCTTTTGGGCGGTAAAGGGCCCATATATTGCTCTTGCACAGGGGCCCTTTTCTGCCTGTGTCCATCAGTGACCTAATCAATGGATAAGTAATAAGTGGTTTAGACTGTAATGCCCCTATAAAGGGAACCTGTCACCAGTTTTTTAGTGTATGAGTAAATTCCACCACCTTCCTTAGCATCTACACAGCATTCTAAAAAGTGGTATATTATGCCCTGACCCCCCTGCATGACCCCAAAAAAACCTTTTGAATAGCTCCCACGCTGAATGCAAATGTGACTGGTCCAGGTATCATTGTAGCGGTTATTGTGCAGCCTCTCCGCTGGTAATTACCGTCCTCCCGATGTGATTGATATAGATGATGATGTGCCTTGTGTCATCCACATAGCCGGATATAGCATGCGCAGGAAGATTGTGGTTCACGCAGGTGCACTTTGCTTTGCCCTGCTGCGGGTTGCTGCCAACGCATGCGCAGTTAGTTTTCAGGCTCTGCGCGCAGAAGGGCAAAGCAAAGTGCGCCTGCGTCAACCACAATCTTCCTGTATTGCCTATGTCTGGCTATGTTGATGACGCAGAGCACGTCATATACATCAATCACATCGGGAGGACGGCAATTACCAGCGAAGAGGAGGGACAGGAGCCACGGCAAAGACACCCATCAGACTGGACTGGTCATATTTGCATGCAGCGTGGGAGATATTCAAAAAGTTTTTTTTTTATATATATATAGGGGGGTCAGGGCATAATATACCAATTTTTAGAATGCTGTGTAGGTGCTAAGGAAGGTGGTGGAATTAGCTCATACACTAGGGGTATTCCATTCTAAACCACTTATTACTTATCCATTAATTGGGTCACTGGTGGACACAGACAGAAAAGGGCCCCTGTGCAAGAACAATATATGGGCCCTTTGGTGACATGTTTCCTTTAAGTTAAGTTTACATTTACTCTAATATTTTGCAATATAGAGCTCATCAGACTACAAAGTTTTTGCAAAGAACAGCTCTTCAGGACGCGGCTCCTCTGAAAAGTATGTACAGGGCCCTTTCACTTTAGTGGTGCTGCAGGAGAAATTAGGATTTTTTTATGGTTCCCCTAGTTGCCTATGGGAGGTGATGATTGTAGTTGTACACTCCTAATACAATCAGTTTACCTCTTTAAGTAACTAACAAACAATGCAGTCTTCAGATCTCTCCCCAGTAAAATATTTCACTTTTTACATTTGCTTCCAAAAGAATAAGTGTTGTCGAAATTTGATAGAACTCATGCAAGAACAAACTCCCCTGGAGGGCACGGATTAAAAAAAGAAAGCACGTCAGCCTAGCCGTGAACCAGCTGTACTGTACCAAATATGTGGATTATACCATGTGTTGCAATGTTGTACTATAAAAGTATTCAACCCCCATTAAAAACACACACTCATCAACATTCAAATGATCAGATATTTCCCTAAAATGCTCTTTTATCTTCATTTTCACAGCTTTCTTTAAGATTTACAGGCTGACCAATGGGTATTGAATGGGGGGCGGGGTCTTTATTAAAAAATGCTGAATCTTTTCACTGATTAGCCCAACTATCAGACTCAAATTGCCAACTTTTCTGGAGATATTTAAGCCATGCAACAACTCCGCCCCTGATCTACAGGGAACATCCTCTTTGTATGGAAGTTTCCATAAAACCTGCCCCTTCTTGTCTATGAGTTACAGGAAATCGGGGAGTTGGAAATGAAGATAGCGGAACATATGTACTAGTTTTCAAAGCACATGGGGTTCTATACTTATGCAAGAGGTATATAATGATTTTTGGTGCTCATGGTAAAATCTCTTTATCGTAGCTGCATGAGGGACACAGGAACAATGGGCTAATATACTGCCACCTAGAGGCTGCCACTAAGAGTACATAAAAAGACTCCTCCCCACTAGGCTACACCTGTGCAGTCAGCACTAAGTTAATCAGTAAGTATAAAGGCAGTAGGAGAAGGAAACCCTCCCCCCAAACAAGAGGTTGCTGTGTCCCCCAATGGAGAATACGAAATAAGAGATTTTATGGTGCATGTCTTGGTCTCTTCATTAGGGAACACAGGAACCATGGGAAGTCCTAAAGGTGTCCCTTATGGTGATTGTCTCGGTCTCTTCATTGGGGAACACAGGAACCACCTAAAGGTGTCCTTTATGCTGAGCGTTGCAGTCTCTTCATTTGGGGAATACAGGAACCATGGGATGTCCTAAAGGTGTCCTTTATGATGAGCGTTTCGGTCTCTTCATTGGGGAACACAGGAACCATGGGACGTCCTAAAGCTGTCCCTTATGGTGAGTGTCTCAGTCTCTTCATTGGGGGCCAAAGGAACTATGGGACATCCTAAAGGTGTACCTTGGGAGGAAGAACTAATACCGGTCCTGCAGAAGAAAGAATAGTGATCACTCCAGTTACTACCTGGCAAATGTCATTGGTAGCACCCTCCAGTTAAGACCTAGATCCCTACACACAAAAGTAAGAGCTCCACAAAGGTGTTGATAGCAGACTAAATACCGGCCTTATGAAATAGAAGAACCAACACCATGAGGAGTAAGACCTAAGAGGCTTCTACCCTGAGGGCAGAAAGAGCCGTGCCCTGGCAGGGGTGACCCAACTAAGCACAATCTTCCACTGAGCAAAAAGATAGAGAAAATAAGTTAGTTCCTACCATGCCAACTCATGGCTAAGACAGGGCTGCTCCTCAGACCCATGTCTGCCTCCAAATGACACTAAATAAAGTTAATCAGAATAAGTGGGTATCAGCAGGCCCAAGTATTGTCTGGTTGGGGGGAATCAGCTTTTATTTTGTAAGATTTATTCTTAGTGTCAGACTCCAGGTGAGATCATTACAACCCATGGTCCCCCTGTCCCCCAAAGAAGCAGCCATTACATTTTATTTAATTTTAGAAAATCTAAAAATAATAAAATAATTGAATTGTAAGTTTGATTTACTCATTTTGGGCCACATAAGTTTGTAATAAAAGTCCTGGTTGAACAAATATCAAATATTTATATGTTGTGTCGCCCCTTATAACAGATATAAGGGCGACATAACACTCAGTGGATGGCTGTATGTAGCTGAAACTCATCCCATCGCGACAACCTATGGCTGCGTAACTATACATCACCATGCTGTGGCTATCGGCCTGCCACAAATTGTAGCCGCACCTTTAATCCAACTGCTGGATCAACTAATACATCTACTGACTAGTTAAGGGAGTGAATACTTTTGCAAATCGCAATATAGTGGATAAAATGACTCGTAGAGCATGTCTCTGGGAGAAGATCATCTTACGGTAAGATATCCACTAGAATCATTAGTATTTCTTATTATTTTTTGAAAACCCTTCCCATTTTTCCCTCAATAATGAACATGAAATGTATGACGTATAATATTTTGATGGGTCATGACCACCACTTATATATATTATATATATATATATATATATATATATATATATATATATATATATATATATATACAGTATTTTATATATTATATATACACTACCACATATATATAATAATAATAATAATATATACAGTGTATATATATATATATGTACTAGAAGGTGGCCCGATTCTACGCATCGGGTTTCTAGAATTTATGTATTGTGTAGTTCATGTATGATTTTTGTTATATATATATATATATATATATATATATATATATATAGATGTTGTTGTGTGTAGTTACCAAGTGTTTGTGTAGGGCGCTGTACATGTTCTGAGTGTCGCGGGGGGTGAGAGCGGTGTTGTATGTGTGTTGCGTGTGTTGCGTTGTTTGTGGAGCGCTGTGTGTCTGTAGCGTTGTGTGTGTGTGTGTGTGTTGTGCGGTTTGTGTGGGTGTGGTGTGTTTTGGGGGGAGGTATGTTTTGAGCAATGTGTGTGTTGTGCAGTATGTGCGTATATTTGTGTGTGCAGCGTTGTCTGTGTGTGTGGGTGTCTGTGTAGGGCGTTGTTTGTGATTCCTAGTGTGTGTGTGTTGTGCAGTGCGCGTGTGTGTGTGTGTTGGGGGGAGGTGTGCACCTCCCATCGTGCTCCATCCCCCATGCTGCGCACTCCCCATCGTGCTGCATCCCCCATGCTGCGCACTCCCAAACGTGCTCCATCCGCCATGCTGCGCACTCCCAAACGTGGTCCATCCGCCATGCTGCGCACTCCCAAACGTGCTCCATCCGCCATACTGCGCACTCCCCATCGTGCTGCATCCCCCATGCTGCGCACTCCCAAACGTGCTCCATCCGCCATGCTGCGCACTCCCCATCGTGCTCTATCCGCCATGCTGCACACTCCCAAACGTGCTCCATCCGCCATGCTGCGCACTCCGAAACGTGCTCCATCCGCCATGCTGCGCACCCCCTATCATGCTCCATCCGCCATGCTGCGCACTCCCAAACGTGCTCCACCCGCCATGCTGCGCACTCCCAAACGTGCTCCATCCGCCATGCTGCGCACTCCCAAACGTGCTCCATCCGCCATGCTGCGCACTCCCAAACGTGGTCCATCCGCCATGCTGTGCACTCCCAAACGTGCTCCATCCGCCATGCTGCGCACTCCCAAACGTGCTCCATCCGCCATACTGCGCACTCCCCATCGTGCACCATCCGGCATGCTGCGCACTCCCAAACGTGCTCCATCCGCCATGCTGCGCACTCCCAAACGTGCTCCATCCGCCATGCTGCGCACTCCCAAACGTGCTCCATCCGCCATGCTGCGCACTCCCAAACGTGCTCCATCCGCCATGCTGCGCACTCCCAAACGTGGTCCATCCGCCATGCTGCGCACTCCCAAACGTGCTCCATCCGCCATGCTGCGCACTCCCAAACGTGCTCCATCCGCCATACTGCGCACTCCCAAACGTGCTCCATCCGCCATACTGCGCACTCCCCATCGTGCACTATCCGGCATGCTGCGCACTCCCAAACGTGCTCCATCCGTCATGCTGCGCACTCCCAAACGTGCTCCATCCGTCATGCTGCGCACTCCCAAACGTGCTCCATCCGCCATGCTGCGCACTCCCAAACGTGCTCCATCCGCCATGCTGCGCACCCCCCATCATGCTCCATCCGCTTGGGAGTGCGCAGCATGCCGGATGGTGCACGATGGGGAGTGCGCAGTATGGCGGATGGAGCACGTTTGCTCAGCCTCTCTCCTTCCAGCCTCCCTCAGCATCAGCCTCCCCCTCCCAGCCTTCCCCAAGATCAGCCTCTCTGCTCCCAGCCTCCTCCAGCACGCCGTGCTCCTCTGCCGACACTCACCCACACCCGATCGCATCCACTCACCCACACAACCGATCGCATCCACTCACCCACACAACCGATCGCATCCACTCACACACACCGGATCGCATACACTCACACACACAGACACTGACGATATTGCACATACGCGCTGATACTCACAACATCCGGGGATATCACATGCTTCTGGCCATGTGATCCTCCGTCAGGTCCTGGAAGCTCACAGCACAATATCGCCGCCGAGAAGCAAGCGATATCCCAGGATGTTGTGAGTATTTGGATGCGATGTGATGTGTGTGTGTGAGTGAGTGTGATCTGATTTGTGTGTGTGTGTGTGCTGTTATGTGTGTGCTGTTATGTTATGTATGTTCCGCAGCTGCAGGACCTTGATGTGTGGATGCGATGTGATGTATGTGTGAGGTGTGTATGAGAGTGAGTGTGAGCCGGTGTACACTGGTAACTATGATACACATCGGGTAACTAAGGGACCTTAGTTACCCGATGTGTATAATGGTTACCAGCTTTCACGGCCTCCGTTAAGATCCCAGCATCGCAAGGTTATGTGTGGCGCTGCCGGGATCCTGACGGAGCCGGTGTAGAAGCAAGCGATATCCCAGCATGTTGTGATGTGTGGATGTGATGTGTGAGGTGTGTGTGAGAGTGAGTGTGATCTGATGTGTGTGTACTCACCTGGGAGTCGCGGCTCCGTGTCAGTTGGGCCACAGCGAGCGTGCATTGCGTGAGGGGGGCGGGGCCTGCAGAGAGCCGGGGCGAGAGGCCAATCCGTGTGGGGGGGCGGGGCCATGGCGAGCCCAGCGGCCAATCAGCTTTGTGTCACCGTAAGGACACAATTTCGGCGCATGACAGACAGACAGACAGACAGACAGAATAAGGCAATTATATATATAGATATATATATATATACACACACACACACATACATGTGTGTAACATCTATTCTCAGAGAAAAATGGGGGACATAGATAAATTGGACAGGTTTCTTACCTTATTTTATTGCCCCCAACCTCAGTCAATTGAATTGGACTAAAGCGGGCTTTACACGCTACGACATCGCTAATGCGGAGTCGTTGGGGTCACGGAATTCGTGACGCACATCCGGCCGCATTAGCGATGCCGTTGCGTGTGACATCGATTAGCGATTTTGCATCGTTGCAAAACAGTGAAAAATCGCTAATCGGCGACACGGGGGTCCATTCCCAATTATCGTTACTTCAGCAGTAACGAGGTTGTTCCTCGTTCCTGCGGCATCACACATCGCTGCGTGTGACGCCGCAGGAGCAAGGAACGTCTCCCTACCTGCCTCCCGGCCGCTATGCGGAAGGAAGGAGGTGGGCGGGATGTTACGTCCCGCTCATCTCCGCCCCTCCGCTGCGATTGGGCGGCGGTTCAGTGACGTCGCTGTGACGCCGCACGGACCGCCCCCTTAGAAAGGAGGCGGTTCGCCGGTCACAGCGACGTCGCCGGACAGGTAAGTATGTGTGACGGCTCTGGGCGATGTTGTGCGCCACGGGCAGCGATATGCCCGTGTCGCGCAACAGATGGGGGCGGGTACGCACACTAGCGATATCGGGACCGATATCGCAGTGTGTAAAGTAGCCTTAAGTTGTAATATCAATCTCAGCCACTATTGCATGTGTGGCACTGTGTCTGGTCAACAATGAGGACGACTTAGCGATCGCATGGCACCTGATCTCTAGATCTTTATGATTTGATGTTGGACTGTCCTAAAAATAGGCCATAAACATCAAATGTTTTAGAGACTGAAGCTTCATATCCAACTGCAGGAGCTGAAATCCCAATTCAGTGCTATGCCAGGAACATTACATTGTGAAATTATAGATTTATGAAAGGTGGCGCTGTCTCACTTTATATCTATATTATTTTTTTCTTTATTTTCCAGGTTTTGAAATCCTGTGCAACATTATTTAGGGCAGTCTACAACATCACAAGAAGATTTGTGGTTAACCCAGTTATGTATGGAGCCCCGGGAGCTTGGAGCCGTGCCTCTGGAGATCTACAGTACTGAATGCATATAATGAGCCTGCACAATAAATTCCAGCGCTGTATTATAATGGTTTGATCCACCTTTTACAGATAATGACTTGCATCAACTGTCACCTAAATACAACAGTGATCAAAGTATAAAAGCATTAATCACAACCCGGTCATAAAAACACAGAAAATAATTAAAGAAAACACACACCTAGATGAAATCTCGGCTTCAGCTATTAAAACCGAAACCTGATTCTTGTAAAATTTGCTAATTCCGAAAAACTAAGTGGATGTAAGCACGTATTATTATTTAGGAAGTGCGGATCATCGCCTGTGTTTCATCTCTTTAAAGGCCGGTTATGGCGAATTGCTCTTTTCTTTCATAAACAATAATAAGTCGGGCGACGTAAATCATTCCTGTAGAGCGCATGATTTGTCATACACAGCGAAGTTTTGTCATTACTTCTAAATTGCCAAGATCAAATATGGGCAACTACAGTGCTTTGAAAAAGTATTCATACCCCGTGAACGTTTCCACTTTTTATTTTCACGTTGCACCCACAAACTTATATGTGCTTTATTTGATACACTAACATTGAGTAGCAAGTGTTTGTGAAGTGTAAAATGATATAAGGTTTTCTACACAGTACCGACCAGAAGTTTGGACACACCTTCTCATTCAATGAGTTTTCTTTATTTTCATGACTCTGAAAACTGTAGATTCACATTGAAGGCATCAAAACTATGAATTAACACATGTGGCATGAAATACTTAAAAGAGTGTGAAACAGCTGAAAATATGTTTTATTTTCTAGGTTCTTCAAAGTAGCCACCTTTTGCTTTTATTACTGCTTTGCACACTCTTGGCATTCTCTTGATGAGCTTCAAGAGGTAGTCACCGGAAATGGTCTTCCAACAGTCTTGAAGGAGTTCCCAGAGATGCTTAACACTTGATGGCCCTTTTGCCTTCACTCTGCGGTCCAGCTCACCCCAAACCATCTCGATTGGGTTCAGGTCTGGTGACTGTGGAGACCAGGTCATCTGGCGTAGCACCCAATCACTCTCCTTCTTAGTCAAATAGCCCTTACACAGCCTGGAGGTGTGTTTGGGGTCATTGTCCTGTTGAAAAATAAATGATGGTGCAACTAAACGCAAACCGGAAGGAATAGCATGCCGCTGCAAGATGCTGTGGTAGCCATACTGGTTCAGTATGCCTTCAATTTTGAATAAATCCCCAACAGTGTCACCAGCAAAGCCCCCCCACACCATCACACCTCCTCCTCCATGCTTCACGGTGGGAACCAGCCATGTAGAGTCCATCAGTTCACCTTTTCTACAAAGACACGGTGGTTGGATCCAAAGATCTCAAATTTGGACTCATCAGACCAAAGCACAGATTTCCACTGGTCTAATGTCCATTTCTTGTGTTCTTTAGCCCAAACAAGTCTCATCTGCTTGTTGTCTGTCCTTAGCAGTGGTTTCCTAGCAGCTATTTTACCATGAAGGCCTGCTGCAAAAAGTCTCCTCTTAATAGTTGTTCTAGAGATGAGAAGGTGTGTCCAAACTTCTGGTCTGTACCGTATATATATATATATATATATATATATATATATACATACATACATCCTGTGTACTCACAAATGTAGGAGTTTTTCCGAGACGAGGCGATGGGACTGTAGAATGTTTGAGGGGTCTAGGGGGAGCTGGGGTGGAGCCTGGGTGGAGTCTCAAAGGGGCCCAAAAATGTTGTCAGTATGGGGCCCTGACATTCCTAGAGGCGGCCCTGGGCGGATGTCTCTACCAGCTTTGCACATCTAGAGGCTGACATTTGTGCCCATTCTTCTTTGCAAAATAGAATTCGCTCAGTGAGGTTGGATGGAGACGTTTGTGATCAGCAATTTTCCAGTCTTGTCACAGATTTTCAATGGGATTTAGGTCTGGACTGTGACTAACAATCAAAATGACTGCTGGAACTCCATTGTAAATGTGAACAGGGTGCTAGCCAAAAAATACATAATCTATATGAAGTGAAAGCTGCACACCAAATTCAGAGTAATATGAACAAGCATAACTGCTTGAGGATACATAAAGAATGAAAAATTCAACTAGCCATATGAAAAATGGAAAAAAAAAATGTTGGTGATATTGCATAACTACTGAGGATTATTTTGAAAAAAAGAGATATTTAGCTAATGTATTGCTCAATTCATTACTGCCCCATAACCACTTCACGGTAATCTCTTATTAGCTAGCACCCTGTTCCCATTTACAATGGAGTTCCAGCAGTCATTTTGATTGTTATGCAGTTTTTTTTCTGTCTGAGAGCCCAGTCCCGCCCTTTAGCCATGATTATTCAACTTCCTATATAGCCAGGTCCCTTGCTTCCCATACACAGCAGGTTTCAGCCGCACATAGCGGTAACATTTGGTTAGGTACCCATGCACACAAGCAGGTTTTAACCGCATATAGAGGTAACATTTTGTTAGGGACCCCATAAATAAGCGATTACCGTGACGTGGTTATGGGGCAGTAATGAATTGATCAATACTTTAGCTAAATATCTCTTTTTTTCAAAATAATCCTCAGCAGTTATGCAATATCACCAAAATTTTTTTTTCCATTTTTCATATGGCTAGTTGTATTTTTCATTCTTTAAGTATCCTCAAGCAGTTATGCTTGTTCATATTACTCTGAATTTGGTGTGCAGCTTTCACTTCATATGGACTGTGACTAAGTCATTCACACACATGAATATGCTTTGATGTGAACCATCTTTGTAGGTCTGGTAGGATGTTTAGGGTTGTTGTCCTGCTGGAAGGTGAACCTACACCGCAGTCTGAAGTATTTTGTAGCCTTAACAGGTTTTCCTCCAGGATTGCCCTGTATTTACCTCCATCCATCTTCTAATCAATTGACCAGCTTCCCTGTCCCTGCTGAAGAAAAGCCTCCCCACAGCCTGATGCTGCCACCACCATGTGTGACGGTGGGGATGGTGTTTTCAGGGTGATGTGCAGTGTTAGTTTTCACCCAAACATAGAGATTTGAATTCAGCCCAAAAAGTTCTACTCTTGTGTAAACTAACCAGAGCATCTTTTTCCACATGCTAACTGATTCACCTACACGGCATGTGAAAGAAGGTGTTTTGGTCATATAAGACCAAAGTAGAACTTTTTGTTCTGTTAGAAGCTGCTGTGACATCACCTATTTTGATAATTGGGTCCTGTGCCTAGAGCTACGTAAAGAGGATAAACAGAAAGTGAAGGTCAACTCACCTGACCAAATGCATGGAGACTTGCAGCACTGCAAGATCCAGAAGAAAGCGAGATTCCATGAAGAGGATCCCTTAAAAATGTATTAAAATTCATATAGAAAAAAAATCCTTCTACCACCATGGAAATAAGCAGACATGTTTCAGACACAATCCTTGGTCTTTGCTTTGTATGAAGCAATGACTAAGGATTGTGTCCGAAACGTGTCTGCTTTTACAATGGTGGTGAATTTTTTCTAGTTTTCTCTATTTTAGTATGTCATAATAACAGTGTTTTTAAAGGTTTAAAGGATCCTCTGGCTGGAATCCCTTTTTTTCCGTAGAGATGTTAGTTTTCACCGTAATCCTGTCTATGATGATAAGTAAACTGCTGTAAACTGTTCCTGAATGCACAGGAAACATGTGTTTAGAAAAGCCCCAGTAGATTCTGTGAAACTTACAAATGTATTTTTTTTAATATAGATGACATGAACAAAATATTTAAAAAAATTACATGAACTACTGAATTAACTACTTCTGGGCCACCCATAGACTTTAAATGTCTGGGTGGTCCCTCTCCTACACTGCAGTGACACTCAAAGAGACAGTCGCAGTCCCCGTAGAGAAGGCAGAGATGGTTTATTACCGTGTATGCCTTTTCCATCGCTGCATACACAGTGCTAAACAAGCACTGTGTAGGTATAGGAAGCTCTGTTAGCTATACATTGCAGTCACATGATCGCTGTGTATAGTGAGGAAGCAGGAATTGCTGGGGCATAGGAAACCTCAACAGTTCTATCGGTATTATGCTGCCGGCAGACTGCATTTCCCTTGTAACTGGGGCTAATATATCAACCTCAGTTACAAGGGAAATAAGATGAAAATTAAAATATTTCAATAGTTAAATACCCCCAAAAGGTGTTCTCTAATCTTATGGGGAACAACACAATGTTTAAAATAAATAAGAAAAATCAATAATTTAAAAGAAAAATGCACTGTCAATGCAAAACTTCTCTCACTAGCCCTGTCCCCGGAAAAAAAAAAGTATTCAATACAAAAAATGTTTGCTACAAAATGGGGAACAAATATTTAACGTATATTAGTGGTCCTGCGTGGTCATAAAAAAAAAAAAAGGGAAAAAACCCCAAACGCTTCTTTTATGTTTCCACTAATATTGCTTAATATCAGCAAAAAAAAAAACAAGGAGGAAAAAATGACAGTGACATAAAAATGAAGTCCTATGTATCACGAAAAAAAGACGTAAAAGGTGACTTGAATATCCAAAAGAGAAAAAAGCTTTTATACCTCTCTGTATCACATGTACGAAAAAACTCCAAAAAATGAGCGTGGTCGGGAACAGGGGTAAATGGCCTTGTCTTGAACTGGTAAAACAATAGGTCATTTTTATCATGATCGCTTAGCGCAAGTACTGATGGTTCGTGTGCTGTCTGGTTTTTTTTTTTGCACCCAGTTGACTTGCATTGGCGAGTGTTGTGCGATTTACGCATCCATTCACAGCATGCTGCAACTTTTTTCTCATCCCAAATCTAGATAAGAAAAAAAAAATAAAAATAAATAAAAAAAAAAAATGGCTGATCTGCTCTTCCTCACTGACTAACATTGGTCCGAGTGCAATGTCAGATTTTCGTCCGATTCATATGCTCATGTGAGGCCTTAGGGGTACTTTGCACGCTGCGACATCGCTAGCCGACGCTAGCGATGCCGAGCGCGATAGTACCCGCCCCCGTCGCAGCAGCGATATCTTGTGATAGCTGCCGTAGCGAACATTATTGCTACGGCAGCTTCACACGCACTTGCCTGCCCTGCGACGTCGCTCTGGCCGGCGACCCGCCTCCTTCCTAAGGGGGCGGGTCGTGCGGCATCACAGCGACGTCACACGGCAGGCGGCCAATAGAAGCGGAGGGGCGGAGATGAGCGGGACGTAAACATCCCGCCCACCTCCTTCCTTCCGCATAGGCGGTGGAGGCAGGTAGGAGATGTTCCTCGCTCCTGCGGCTTCACACAGCGATGTGTGCTGCCGCAGGAACGAGGAACAACATCATATCGGCTATTGGTGCGACATTATGAAAATGTCCGACGCTACACAGATCACCGATTTTCGACGCTTTTGCAATCGTTTATCGGCGCATCTAGGCTTTACACGTTGCGACGTCGTTACCGGCGCCGGATGTGCGTCACTTTTGATTTGACCCCGACGATATCGCAGTAGCGATGTCGCAACGTGCAAAGTACCCCTTAAGGCTACTTTACACACTGCGATATCGGTCCCGATATCGCTAGTGTGGGTACCCGCCCCCATCTGTTGCGCGACACGGGCATATCGCTGCCCGTGCCGCACAACATCGCCCAGAGCCGTCACACATACTTACCTGCCCGGCGACGTCGCTGTGACCGGCGAACCGCCTCCTTTCTAAGGGGGCGGTCTGAGCGGCGTCACAGCGACGTCACTGAAACGTCACTGAACCGCCGCCCAATAGCAGCGGAGGGGCGGAGATGAGCGGGACGTAACATCCCGCCCACCTCCTTCCTTCTGCATAGTGGCCGGGAGGCAGGTAAGGGGAGCTTCCTCGTTCCTGCGGCGTCACACGCAGCGATGTGTTCTGCCGCAGGAGCGAGGAACAACTTTGTTACTGCAGCAGTAACGATATTTGGGAATGGACCCCCATGTCGCCGATTAGCGATTTTGCACGTTTTTTCAACGATGTAAAATCGCTTATCGGTTCACACGCAACGGCATCACTAATGCGGCCGGATGTGCGTCACAAATTCCGTGACCCCAACGACTCCGCATTAGCGATGTCGCAGCGTGTAAAGCCCGCTTTAGAGGGGATTTTTGGGACATTGAAAGCTAAAGTAAAATTTACCAAACAATATCATGCAAGTGATTGTTAAGCGACAAAAAGGACTTCATTAGCCCACATAACTAAAGTAGTAGGTTGTGGTTGGAGGAACGGATTCGCTCTGATGGGCGTAAATTATCCACAAGAAGTGGAAGTACAGCTCCAAAAATTGATTAAAACTTGAAAATGTATTTGCAGATTGTTATAAAATTGTTTAACTAATCCAATTTAAAATAAGTTTGAAAAAAGGTCGTTCTTCTTTGCGTCCGAACCATGTACCTATGGGCCATCGCTGCGCACAAGCTGCAGTATGTACGTTTTTAGCTGCCAGGCTATTATGCCAGGCACCGTTCTTTGTAGTCACAGACGGGGCGGGACTGCCGACGTCATGTTGATTGATAGCCGGCTCACCGCAGCTTAACTGGGGTTGTTGGCTGTCAATCAGCATGACGTCAGCAGGCCCGACCTGTCAACAGAGCAGAGCCATGAAGTCAGCAGAAGCAGCTGAATCACCGGCTGGAGCAATCTGTAACCACTCTGTGCCGGTGAAAAATGAACTACGGTGAAAACAACTACCTGCCTGTTAAAACTGAGGTACTTTTTTTTTTTTACGAATTCCCAGATACCCCCGTTAAAGGGAACCTGTCAGGTGGAATATGCACCCAGAACCACGAGCAGTTCTGGGTGTATATTGCTAATCCCTGCCTAACTGTCCCTGTATACACTAGCATAGATAAAGGGATGTTTAGAAAAAGTAATTCTAAAGATCCTTTACAATATGCCAATGAGCGCAGGGACTAGTCCTGAGGGTGTTTGTTCCCTTAGCTAGAAGGCCCATGTCACAAACCACCGGGGGGTCACTCAGAAATCCCCCGCGCTGGCTACCAGTACGTCACAATCGGGGGGTAACAAGTGGGGGTCACCCCTCCTTTATACCTCCCGACCGACAGACAGAGCGCGTGACGCGCTCTCTAGCGCCCCTCTTATAGTCAGGCCAATTATGGAATTGCCCGACAATAAGCAAGGAGGCCGCTATACTACTTATGCCGATTATTGAAGGGTCCCCGGTGAGAGTAAGGTATATATTCCCCCGACCTCCGCGGGCGGAATATATAAAATCTCCCCGAATCTCACTGGCCTCCCCACAATAATCCTTGGCACAATTCGCTGCCACCAACCGATTTACGGTAACTATTAGCCGAACACACAGACGTGGGATTCAAGATCGAGATAACAGAACAGCCCAAGATTAATTATATAATTTAATCAGCCTAAAGCACACTAGACTACAATATATACAATAGGGAATCTACAGAATATACATATGTCAGAGTACAGTTACAATCAAAGCATGGGTTACAAACAGGCATACACAGTTCCAGCAGTTACCTTGTTGCGTCTGGCCACAGGGGGGCGCTGTAGGCCAGGTTTCTAGGATCCTTCCCACAGATGTTTCCTACACGTGCCCCCAGCGAAAGAACACTGGAAAATGGCCGAAGTAGGGTTATCAACCTGGGCAGATCCAGGTCCCCTCCTACCTTAGTGACCTCACAGGGAAGCACTGCTCCACCCCTGGCTGGAGTTATGGACAAAATCCACAACATGGAATATGGCCATAACTTGGCCTGGGAGCGTCGTAGGCGGACGCCAATGCTCTCATTGTGACAGTTATGAATTTAGCTACAGAACGAGGGGACTCATGACCTGTCTGCCAGTTCCCCATTGGCTGATATCACGCCTGGGGCATTTCCCAATGTCCTGCTCCCATAAAAAGGGTGTGCCGGCATCGTCCGCATGCGGAGACACCATTTTTATGGTTGCCATATTTATCGGAAATATGGCTTGCGAGATATGAACCATTTTTTACTGGAGTCGTTCTGTCTGGCTATTTCCATAGCCTTGCTAATGAGATACAACTCTTGTTACAGGGTGACGGCAGGGAGTCATCCTGTGTCCATTGTTCCCACACCACCTCATTTCCATATCACAGGACATGGCCATGGAGGTGTAAGTGGAACACTGAGAACAAGAAGGGAGGGGGCACTGCCAGGGAGTGATGAGGGATTATGACTGGAGTCATAATTCATCTTCATATCCCGGGATTTGCCTCACACCTCCCCCCTTTTGAGGGCGCTAGGGGGCAGCACACTCCGGTGTTCCCCCGTGCGCCCGTCCGCGACCTCTCCTTGTCGGGACAGCCCGTCTGCGTTACCGTGGTCACGGCCCCTTTTGTGGCGAATGGTGAAGTTGTATTGCTGGAGCGCAAGGCTCCATCGCAACAATCGCCCATTCGTCCCAGAGACGGTGTGCAACCAGCTGAGGGGATTGTGGTCCGTCTCCACGATGAAGTGGCGCCCGTATAGATAGGGTTGCAGACGCTGCAGGGCCCACACTATGGCCAGGCACTCCTTCTCCATCGTGGAATAGGCAACTTCCCTTGGTAACAGCTTCCTGCTCAGGTACAAGACTGGGTGCTCTTGGCTCGCAGAGTCCACCTGGCTGAGCACCGCACCGAGGCCGAAGTCACTGGCGTCGGTCTGTACTACAAACGGCCGCGTGAAGTCGGCTGCCTGTAGCACGGGCGGGCTGGACAGGGCGTCCTTTAGGGCCCGGAAGGCTGTCTCGCAGTCCATTGTCCAATCGACTGCAGAGGGCAGCTTCTTCTTGGTGAGGTCCGTCAAGGGCTTTGCCAGGCTACTATAGCATGGAACAAACCTCCTATAGTACCCAGCGGTCCCCAAGAAGGACATCACCTGCTTCTTGGTCCTGGGGGTGGGCCAGGATGCGATGGCTTCCACTTTCTCAGGCTCGGGCTTCAGTGTTCTCCCACCTACCCGGTGACCGAGGTACTGGACCTCGCTCATGGCCAGCTGACACTTTCCCGGCTTGATGGTCAAACCTGCCCGGTGGATCCGCCTGAGCACCTGTGCTAGATGCTCTAGGTGGTCCTCCCAGGTGGGACTGAAGACGGCAATGTCATCTAGGTACGCGGCCGCGTACCCTTCAAGTCCCTTGAGCAGGGTGTTGACCATCCGCTGGAAAGTGGCAGGGGCATTCCTCATCCCGAATGGCATCACCGTGGACTCGTATAGTCCAAATGGGGTAATAAAGGCAGAGCGTTCCCTGGCCTTGCGAGTCAGGGGGATCTGCCAATATCCCCGGCTCAGATCCATGATGGTCAGGTACTGAGCCCCGGCCAACTGATCGAGCAGGTCATCGATGCGTGGCATTGGGTACGTATCGGCGACCGTGACAGCATTGAGCCCCCTGTAGTCCACGCAGAACCGAGTGGTTCGGTCCTTCTTAGGGACGAGGACTACAGGCGAGGCCCAAGCGCTGTTGGATGCCTGGATCACCCCCAGCTTCAGCATCTCGTCAATCTCCTGGCGCATGTGTTGCTGCACCTCCAGGGAGACCCGATATGCTGAACGCCGGATCGGGGGATGATCCCCAGTGTCCACGTGATGGACAGCCAAGTCAGTCCTTCCGGGCTGGTTGGTAAACAACCCCCGGAAGGGGTGTAGGGTGGCCCACAGCTGGGACCGTTGGTCCTCCAAGAGCTGGTGGCCAACCTCCACATCCTCAATGGATCCGCCTGCCCTAACCTGGGCTAGCATATCCAAGAGGGTTTCCGCTTCTCCCTCCTCGGGCAGGTTGCACACGGGGAGCGCACATGCCTCCCGCTCATGATGTGCCTTCATCATGTTCACATGGAAGGGCTTCCGCCTTCCACGGGCAGGGTCCAGGGTGACCAGGTACGTCACAGGGTTGAGCTGCTGGTACACGAGGTATGGGCCTTCCCAGGCTGCCTGAAGCTTGTCCTGTGGTACGGGGACCAGTACCCACACCTCTTGACCCACTTGGTAGGTCCTCTCACAAGCGTTCTGGTCGTACCAACGCTTCTGATCGGCCTGGGCTTGAGCCATATTGTCGTGTACCAGTTGCGTCAAGGCCTGCATTTTGTCCCGGAAGCGCATGACATACTCGATAACCGACACTCCAGGGGTGGCCAAATCCCCTTCCCAAGCCTCTTTCACCAGAGCCAGGGGGCCCCGCACACGTCGCCCGTACAGGAGCTCAAACGGTGAGAATCCTGTTGAGGCCTGTGGAACCTCCCGGTAAGCAAATAACAGGTGTGGGAGATACCGCTCCCAGTCACGCCCATGGGAGTCGACCAACATCTTAAGCATCTGCTTTAAGGTGCCATTGAACCGCTCGCACAGGCCATTAGTCTGTGGATGGTACGGGCTGGCCACCAGATGTCGCACCTGGACTTGCTTACAGAGGGCCTCCATCAGCTGGGACATGAATTGGGTCCCCCGGTCAGTGAGCATTTCCTGGGGAAAACCCACTCGGGAGAAAATCTCCAGCAATGCGGTGGCCACCTTGTCAGCCCGAATGGACGACAAGGCCACTGCTTCTGGGTACCGGGTGGCATAGTCCACTACCGTCAGTATGAAGCGTTTCCCGGAGCTGCTGGGGATGGCCAGCGGGCCGACCAGATCCACAGCCACCCTCCTGAAAGGCTCATCGATGATTGGCAGAGATACTAGTGGGGCTTTGGGGTGTGGCCCCGCCTTCCCCACTCTCTGACAGGTTTCACACGAACGGCAGTAGGCAGCCACATCGGCCCCCATTTTTGGCCAGTAGAAATGCTGGTTTAACCTGGCCTTGGTCTTAGCGATCCCTAGGTGTCCGGCCATCGGAATCTCATGGGCGATCCGCAACAACTCCGTCCGGAACGGATAGGGTACCACCAACTGTCGGTCCCTGGGCCACGCCTCCGGTGAACCCTGCTGGACCGTGGCCCGGTACAGCCGTCCTTGGTCCCAGACCACTCGCTCCGGGTCCGAGTCCGAGGGAGGCTGTGCCGCCTGCTCCTTAAGAGCTTTCAGGCTGTCGTCAGCTTCTAACGCTGCCTGAAACCCCTGACTAGATGTGGCCAGAATCGACGAGACTGTCACATCTTCAGTCAGTACCCCGGGACCTGTGTCCTGGCCTCCACCTGACTCGGCTGCCACTTGGTCAGAAGGGGAAGAGCTATCGGACCTCCGGGAGGCCCCTTGGCTTCCAGCACTCCCACTGCGGGTGACAGCGGCCACAGCCGCTGCGACCGTGGGTCGTGCCTGCTCCTCCTCCGTTCCTGACCAAGTCGCCGGTTCAGGCAGACCTACCTGGCTTCCTGACACCCCGGTTGTGGGGGAACCATGCACCGAGATCTTACCTGGGAGCACTTCCGCTCCTGGACCGGCCCCAATCTCACCTGCCTGTTCCCCTCCTGCAGCAACAGAACCCCGCTGTGAAATCTCTGGGGACCCCACATTTGCTGTGGTAGCCCCCACCCCACACACTGGTCCTCCCCCTGCAGCACCCTGCTCTCTGCTTATCCCTGCAGAGGGCAGCAGATCCCAGCTCACAGGCTGGTTACTTGTAGAGGCATTGTCACACCTTTCTCTGACCCCCTCCCCTGTCACAGCTGCAGCTGTGTGTGTGTCTATGGTGTCTATGCAAGCAGAAATATCAGAGTTCACTCCCTCCTCCCTTACATCATTCATAGATAACACATTAACATTGTTAGGAGTCATGTCAGTACGGGCTGAAGGTTCAGCCCTTGGTTGGGGCCCAAACTGGGAGGTTATCTGCCCCAAATCTGTCCCAAGTAGCACGTTTGCAGGGATCCGATCAGTTACCCCCACCTCCCTCACCCCCCGCCCTGCGCCCCAGTCCACATAAATGTCAGCAACAGGCAGCGCCGGGTCAGTGCCTCCAATCCCGGAGACAGCGAGGGTTTTTCCAGGGATCAAGTCTTGGGGGGACACCATCTCAGGCCGCACCAGAGTCACCTCCGAGGCGCTGTCTCGCAGTCCTATGGTCACAGACCGGCCGACGGTGACAGGTTGGAAGCTGTCCAGGGACCTACCACCACCCCCACCCACACAATACACCTTGGGCGGCCCTTGGGACGGGGACGGAGCCGGGGCCTTGGGACGCTGAGGGCACATGGCCTTGAAGTGTCCAGGTAGGTTGCACTGGTGGCACCGTCTTGGTTCCGCCACGGGCCTGGAGAGGGGAGTTGAGGGGGACACCCCCTGCAGTCTAGGGGCAGGTGGGGCAGTCGCCGAATTCATCTTACCCCCTCTCCAGGTGCTGCTGGTGGCCGCTCTCCTGGCCTCAGGGGCCCGGTTGTTGGTGTAGTCATCGGCAAGGGCAGCTGTAGCCGTGGACCCCTTTGGCTTCTGGTCTCGGATGAACTGGCGGAGATCCTCAGGGCAGTTCCACAAGAGTTGCTCCGTGATGAACAAGTCCAGGATCTCCGGTCCGGTGGAAAGTTGCAGGCCTTGGGTCCAGTGGTCGGCAGCTCGGGCAAGTGCCCGCCTGTGGTCAGCCCAGGAGTCCTTTGGTCCCTTCTGTAGGCTCCGGAACTTCTTGCGGTAGGACTCTGGGGTGAGGTTGTACTGTTGGATCAGGGCCCGCTTGATGGTGTCGTAGCCCTGATCTGCCTCAGCAGGCAAGTCCCCAAGGATTTCCAGGGCCTTACCCCTTAAACGGGGGGTCAGGTATTTGGCCCACTGGTCCTTGTCCAGATGGTGCTGCAAGCAAGTCCGTTCAAAAGCAGTCAAGAAAGAGTCCAAGTCTCCATCCTTCTCCAGCACTGGGAAGTCCTCAACACGGACCTTTGGAAGTTTGGTGTCATGAAGGTCACGTGTGGCTGATGAGGGCTGGAGCTTGGCTAGATGCAGCTGGTAGTCACGGTCTGCCTGTCGCTCCGCAGCCTCACGCTCTGCCTGGCGCTCTTCACGCGCTGCTTGCCGCTCTGCAGCCTCAGCATCACGCGCTGCCTGCCGCTCTGCCCTGCGCTCTGCCAGGAGTTCCTTGTAGCCCTTCTGGTCTCCAGCCTGGAGAAGGGCCATAGCCATTTGAAGAAGGCTATCCGAGCCTCCCAGGCTCGGTGGAATGGCACGTGGTGATCTGCGGCCCGCTGCGGAGCCTGGTGCTTCACTGTCCATTGCAGAGCGGAGGGCTGGCATCTGGCTCGTTGAGGAACCTTGGGTGAGCTGCTCCTCATCTTGTCCATAATTGCTAGGTTGTGCAATGTCCTCTGCAGAGCTGTTTTCTGGCGTCGAGCTCCTGGAGGACTCGTGGGCAACCTCCTCATTACTGTCCACAGCACCGTCCTCCCTCTCTTCGGCTCCTGCCTTAGCATTGGCCAGTTGCATAGCTCTGCTCCTGGTGCCATCAGCCATTCTTGCAGACTTTTGGTCACTGACACAGAACTGACACCTGATGCCTCCACACACCTTACAGTATCTGCACTCTGACACTCTAGTGTTGAGCTGGTCTGAAGACCCCAGCAGCCACAGCTGCTGCAGGCAGTCTTTAGTGTCTGGGAGTATGGGTCTCACACTCACACACACTATTATCTCGATCCCACCGCTATGCCACCAATATGTCACAAACCACCGGGGGGTCACTCAGAAATCCCCCGCGCTGGCTACCAGTACGTCACAATCGGGGGGTAACAAGTGGGGGTCACCCCTCCTTCATACCTCCCGACCGACAGACAGAGCGCGTGACGCGCTCTCTAGCGCCCCTCTTATAGTCAGGCCAATTATGGAATTGCCCGACAATAAGCAAGGAGGCCGCTATACTACTTATGCCGATTATTGAAGGGTCCCCGGTGAGAGTAAGGTATATATTCCCCCGACCTCCGCGGGCGGAATATATAAAATCTCCCCGAATCTCACTGGCCTCCCCACAATAATCCTTGGCACAATTCGCTGCCACCAACCGATTTACGGTAACTATTAGCCGAACACACAGACGTGGGATTCAAGATCGAGATAACAGAACAGCCCAAGATTAATTATATAATTTAATCAGCCTAAAGCACACTAGACTACAATATATACAATAGGGAATCTACAGAATATACATATGTCAGAGTACAGTTACAATCAAAGCATGGGTTACAAACAGGCATACACAGTTCCAGCAGTTACCTTGTTGCGTCTGGCCACAGGGGGGCGCTGTAGGCCAGGTTTCTAGGATCCTTCCCACAGATGTTTCCTACACGTGCCCCCAGCGAAAGAACACTGGAAAATGGCCGAAGTAGGGTTATCAACCTGGGCAGATCCAGGTCCCCTCCTACCTTAGTGACCTCACAGGGAAGCACTGCTCCACCCCTGGCTGGAGTTATGGACAAAATCCACAACATGGAATATGGCCATAACTTGGCCTGGGAGCGTCGTAGGCGGACGCCAATGCTCTCATTGTGACAGTTATGAATTTAGCTACAGAACGAGGGGACTCATGACCTGTCTGCCAGTTCCCCATTGGCTGATATCACGCCTGGGGCATTTCCCAATGTCCTGCTCCCATAAAAAGGGTGTGCCGGCATCGTCCGCATGCGGAGACACCATTTTTATGGTTGCCATATTTATCGGAAATATGGCTTGCGAGATATGAACCATTTTTTACTGGAGTCGTTCTGTCTGGCTATTTCCATAGCCTTGCTAATGAGATACAACTCTTGTTACAGGGTGACGGCAGGGAGTCATCCTGTGTCCATTGTTCCCACACCACCTCATTTCCATATCACAGGACATGGCCATGGAGGTGTAAGTGGAACACTGAGAACAAGAAGGGAGGGGGCACTGCCAGGGAGTGATGAGGGATTATGACTGGAGTCATAATTCATCTTCATATCCCGGGATTTGCCTCACAGCCCACATAGCATGGTAACACGTCCTTGTGAGCGTACTAACATACTAATGAATACGCAGCGACGCCGCACATACCTCACTTTTCATAGCGATTGGCGGAGGATGGATGCGCACTGTGCATGATCTGGAGTCCTCAGCACTTCCGCTCATGCGCACTAAACCTCATGGAAGCCGGGAAGCTGACACCCTTCATCAGTTTAGTGCGCATGATCGGATGTCCAGGGGACTCTGGATCATTCGCAGAGCGCATCCATCCTCACCCAGCTGCCATGAAGAGTGAGGTATGTGCCCGTTGCTGCGCATTCATTAGCATGTTAGTATACCCACAGGAGTGTGCTACTGTGAGATGGTGGTCAAGTTCCTACCCCTGAAGACACTAAATGTGTTCTTAAATATATACATAAGTGATAAGATGTAAAGTAATGTTATGTAGAAATGTATAGTGTAAGGTACTGTAATGTATAAGATGTAGCAGAGTACAGAATGTTACTATGTAGAGGTGTAGCAGTATTGCAGATGTAATGTACAGTATGTGTATTGGTATAAGAAGTAATGTTATGTAGCATATAATGTATAATGCTTAATAAGGTATTAATAGTGTTATAGGTGCAGGGGAAAAGTTACGGTAAATCTGCCCGGTGACAGACAGGTGGGATTTTGAAATTAGCCTATAGGGGAGAAGTTAGTGCATAGGTAGAGAGACTTTCTGTGGAAGCGTCAGTTGGGGCCCAGCCTGGGTCGGAGTCAGGCCTCAGGCCCACGGAGCAACAAAGTCGCTGGCTATGTGGAACTTATAACAAGGAAAGTGGAGAAAAAGTTACAGTGGTGTGCAGATAGAGGCGGTTGAAGTTAGTTAAGTTTGGGACACAAGACAGAGCAGGAGCAAGGGGAATGAAATGAGAATGAAGGAAAGTGGGACACCCCTGATGATGGAGTAAGGCCCTGTGCGCACTAGGCCGTTTTACCCGCAGATTTGCTGCGGAAATTTCTTGAGAAAGGTTTGAAATCTTTCTGCAGACATTTCCCAGCAAAACCTATGGGAACAAAAAATAACTGTGCGCACGCTGCGGATTTTTCTCAAGAAAATTTCTTGAGAACATTTTCTCAAGAAACTTTCTTGAGAAAATGAGCATGTCCATTATTTTCTGCAGGTACCTGTGGAATACCCCCGGAATTTCACTCCATTCACTGTAATGTAATCGCGAAATTCCGGGGGTATACCGCAGGTAGCAAATGATGTGCGGTATACCCCCGGTATAGCTGCGATTTACCTGCGGTAATGCTCATCGCTGCCTGTGGTTTTGCAGGGAGGAATGTAATTATGCCAAAAAGAGGAGGCGGAGCAGAGAGTAAACACAGACGTCACACTCCCTGGACGCCGCACAGAAGCGCTTCCGTGTGACGTCCGGCGGGTGCCCGTGCAGTCTGTGTCCCGCTCCAGCCCCGCCGCTGCACACACAGCAGTGTCAGTGTCTGCCCGCAGTGTGTCAGTGTCTGCCCGTAGTGTCAGCGGCTTGTCACCCTGCAGCGCAGGCAGACACTGACACACAGCAGCGTGTGCAGCCGCGGGGATGCCGAGCTCTGCTGTCAGGAGGTTAGATGAGATCATTACCTGCTGTGACGATCTCCTGCCTCCTGACGTCACCGCTGTCACTGCCGTCTATGCCCGTCTCGCGAGCGGCCCGAGACTGTCACTAGCGGTGACGTCACGGGCTCTCGCGATACTGCTGCCAACATGGCGGGCATAGAAGTCAGTGACAGCGCTGATGGCAGGACTGCAGGAGATCATCACAGCAGGTAATGATCTCTTCTATCTTCCTGACAGCAGCGCTCGTCATCCCCTGCAGTGACCTGAGCTATTGATGTTAGCTCAGGTCACTGCATTGCTCTCCCAGCCAATGGGGAACATTCTGTTCTTCATGGACTGGGACAGTGACTATGGTATGGATCGCCGTGGGACCCTCCCCCTTATTGGATTACGCCGGACGTGGAATTGATTGTTCTTATCAATAAACTGGTGAAAGAGGGAATGTGGGGAGGTTTTTTTTTCAAATAAAACTTTTTTTGTTGTCTATTTTATATTTCTTACTGACTGGGTTTGTGATGTCAGGTATCTGATAGACACGTGACATCACTAACCCCAGGGCTTGATGCCAGGTGACATTAGACATCTGGCATCAACCCCATATATTACCTCGTTTGCCACCGTACCAGGGCAACGGGATGAGTTGGGGCGAAGCGCCAGGATTGTCACATCTAATGGATGCGCCACTTCTGGGGCGGCTGCAGCCTGCTATTTTTAGGCTGGGGAGTGTCCAATAACAGTGGACCTCCCTAGTCTGAGAATATCAGACCCCAGCTTTCCGCTTTACCTTGGCTGGTCATCCAATTTGGGGGGGACACCACTTTTTTGTTTTAAATTATTTATTTAATGTAAAATAACAGCATGGGGTGCCTTCTGTTTTGGATTACCAGCCAAGGTGAAGCTGCCAGCTGTGGTTTGCAGGCTGCAGCCGTCTGCTTTACCCTAGCTGGCTACAAAAATAGGGGGAACCCCACGTCATTTTTTTTTAATTATTTATTTTTTGGCTAAATACAAGGCTAGGCACCCTTTAGTGCCACATGAAAGTCACTAAAGGGTGCCAGCTTAGAATATGCAGGGGGGTGGGACATTATATAGGTCTTTCTCATCTACAGTATCTATCTATCTATCTATTCATCTATCCATCTTTCCCTCTATCCATTATCTGTCTATCTATCGATTATCTATCTATTATGTATATTATTTATTTCTGTTCAGCATAAAAAAACCGCAGGGACCAACCTGTGGAAAAACCGCGGCAGCATCGCGGCAAAAACTCCCAGAAGTTTCTGAAGAAATTTTCTTGAGAAAAATCACTTTTCTAGTGCGCACATAGCCTAAAGAAGGAGACACAGGATAGAGGGAGCTGCCAAGAGACACAATATGGATCACACTACTGAGTCCTGAGGCTGGCACAGGATCCTGCAGCTGGGGGCCTGAGAAAGTCTGAGGAAAGATTGTGGCTCGCTGGGAAGCAGTGCGACAAATAGGGGTAAGCCTTACAGGCACCTTTTTGGGACTGTAGTGTGGAGTAGTGTCCGAGGGCACTGAATCCAGTAGTTCATTTCGGTGGTGGCCCTGAACAACCTGTGTGAGGTCATGGTGACCGGTCTCAAAGCCTCTAACAATATGCACCTACCAGAGGTGAGAAAGACAGAATGATGGAGCTAATGTAGGGCTGTAAGATGGACTTTAAGAAAGAAAACCTGTTTAAGTTGCCTGGTTATCTTGGACAATTCCTTGTTGCTAAGGACGATGCCGGTGATCAAGAGAGGATCACTGTGCTGGAGAAACCAGGTATTTCCCTGTGAGATGATTCCCAGCTCTCCATATTCCCCTTACTGCTTGCTCCATGTGCTCCTGTGTTTTCTGTGACGGCCGTGGCGCGCTGGGACCACAACTACTGCTAAGGCGCCCCCTGCCCACTGTTACACTACCATGCTACGTAGGCTGACTAGCTAAGGGTACAAAGGCGATCGGGGTCCCTGCGATCATTAGCATATAATATATGATCTTTAGAAATACTTTTTCTAATGATCTCTTTATCTATGCTAGTGTATACAGGGACAGTTAGGCAGGGATTAGCAATATGCACCCAGAACTGCTCGTGGTCTTGGGTGCATATTGCACCCGACAGGTTCCCTTTAAGTCTTATGCGGTTGTCACACAATATGATCTATCGTGCGATCGCACGAGCGATCGTATCCGCCCCCGTCGTTTGTGTGTCACGGGCAAATCGCTGCCCGTGTCGCACAAAGTAATTAATCCCCCATCACACGTACTTAGCTGCTGAGCGACGTCGCTGTGGGCGGCGAAAATCCACTTCCTGAAGGGGGTGGGACGTCCGGCGTCACAGCGACGTCACACAGCCGCCGGCCAATAGAAGCGGAGGGGCGGAGATGAGCGGGAAGTAAACATCCCGCCCACCTCCTTCCTTCCGCATAGCCGGCGGGAGCTGCGGGACGCAGGTAAGCTGTGTTCATCGTTCCCGGGTTGTCACACGGAGCGATGTGTGCTACCCCTGGTACGATGAACAACCGGCGCAAAGAAAAATAAACGATTTTTTAAAAATAAACGACGTGTAAACGATACACGATTTGTAACCGATTTGTGATCGTTCTGAGACGCTTGTAGGTTTCACACGAAACGACGTCGCAAACGATGCCGGATGTGCGTCACGAAAACCGTGACCCCAACGACATATCGCACAATGGATCGTTTCATGTGACGCCCGCATTATTCACATGTCAGTTATTGCTCTCATTCAAGATAAATGTGGACCATTTTTTACCAGCATTTTAGATCAGATGTAGATTCATCAATGTTTGGGTAGCCAACCATCCAAAAATTCCAGGACAGTCCGTAAAAATAGGGCACATTTTTGTCCTGTTCATAAAAAAAAAAAATTGAAGATGTCAGTAATTTTTTTTCAAGCTGAAGAAAGTAATCATTATCCTTTTACAGTGAATGCAGATGATGTCTTCTTATCAAACGTATGGGCTGGAGACATGAGGCATGTATCCCTTATAATCATAATGATTTGGTATGGTTTTCCAATGTGCCCCTAAAAAATATTATCTGTCCGTAATTGTTTGGTATGAGTTGTCCAGAAAGAAAAGAAACTAAAATTGGCAACCCTGTTCACTGTTGAAGCCATGTGTCAGGTTTCATTATCAGAGTTTCATTTGTATTTCTCACATGCAAAAAAAAAACAAAAACTGATGGAGGTTTCTTAAACGTCTCCAAGCATTAAACATTTGGACAGCAAAATTAATGCCATCAGAGTGCTATGTTTTTTTCACGGACTTAATCGAAATACTGAGACCTATATCACAACTGTTATATGTCAAGAACCACTCAGGTAAAGAAAAATGATAGTCCATTATTACTTTAAGACAAGAAGGTCAGTCAATGTGGAAAATCCTTAAAACCTTGAAGGTATCCTCAAGTGCAGTCTTAAGAATTATTAATTGCTATGATAAAACTAGCTCTCATAGGAACCCAGGAAAGGATGAACAAGAATTATCATTGCTGCAGAGGATAAGTTCATCAGAATTGCCTGCCTCAGGCACCACAAATTGACAGCACCTAAGATAACAGACATCATGAAAGATGCACAAACACCAAGTAGCAGACACATCAACATTAACTGCCCAGGAGAGGCTGCATAAACTAGGCCTTTATAGTTGAATTGCCGCAAAGAAGCATCGACTGAGTACTGCAAACAAAATAGAATTGTTTGGGCCAAAGAACACAAAACTGGAAATTAGACCAGTAAAAATATGTACTGTGGTCTGATAAGTCAAAATGTTTGGTACCAACCACCATGTTTTTGTAAGACACAGAAAACGTTGAGTGGATGGTTTCTACATGTGTGGTGTCCACTGTGAAGCACGGGGAGGATTAATGGTTTGGGGTGGTTTGAAGGAGACACTGTTGGTAATTTATTATAAATTCAAGGCACATTCCCATGGCTATCCCATTATTCTGCAACAGCAGGCCATCCATCTGGTTTGCACTTAGTGGGACCATCATTTGTGGTGGAACAGAACAATGACATAGATCCCTCATGCAGGCTACGTAAGGGCTATGCCACCAAATGGAAGAGTGATGGAGGCTGTGTCAGATCTCATGGCCTCCACAGTTAAGGTACCGTCACACTAAGCAACATCGCTAGCAACATCGCTGCTGAGGCACAACTTTTGTGATGTAACAGCAATGTTGCTAGCGATGTTGTGTGTGACATCCAGCAACAACCTGGCCCCTGCTGTGAGGTCGTTGGTTGTTGCTGAATGTCCTGGGCCATTTTTTAGTAGTTGCTCTCCCGCTGTGAAGCACACATCGCTGTGTGTGACAGCGAGACAGCAACAACTAAATGTGCAGTGAGCAGGGAGCCGGCTTCTGCGGACGCTGGTAACCAATGTAAATATCGGATAACCAAGGAGCCCTTTCCTTGGTTACCCGATATTTACCTTAGTTACCAGCATCCGCCGCTCTCACGCGGCGAGTGCCGGCTCCCTGCTCCCTGCACACATAGCCAGACTACACATCGGGTAATTAACCCGATGTGTACTCTGGCTAGGATTGCAAGGAGCCAGCACTAAGCGGTGTGCGCTGGTAACCAAGGTAAATATCGGGTAGGTTACCCGATATTTACCTTAGTTACCAAGCGCAGCATCGTTTCCACGCGTCGCTGCTGGCTGGGGACTGGTCACTGGTTGCTGGTGAGATCTGCCTGTGTGACAGCTCACCAGCAACCCGTGTAGAGACGCTCCAGCGATCCCTGCCAGGTCAGGTTGCTGGTGGGATCGCTGGAGCGTCGCTTAGTATGATGGTACCTTTACTCATCATCAAACTAATTGAGATGTTTTGAGGTAAGTTGGCTGAAGATTGAAGGTAAAGCAAACAAGTGCTCAGCAACTCTGGAAAATCCTTCAGGACAGTGGAAAACTATTTCAGGTGAAGAGAATGCCAGGTGTGTGTAAAGCTGAAATCAAAGTAAAAGTAGGGGTACTGTGAGGATTCTAAAGTTTAAACACATATTCTGCTTTGTTTCATTCATTTTTCCTTGATTCCATAGGTTCTCCTTTGTGGTTTTGTTGCATTCAATCTGACTCTACAATGTGGACATTCCAATAAGATGTCTTCTTCACAATCAAGACAAACACAAAAGCAATACTCAGTAGAAGAACTTTCTCAAAGTTTAAAAAAGTCAGAAATATTCTGCACATGACAAAGCAATGGCATTGTGGTAATCCATTTGTGTCCTACTTACTGTATATTGAACACTGCTCAATCCCCTGGTATCATACCAACACCCAGAGCTAACAATTCGTTACGTGCAACTATTGTCTTCTATGAGGACATCTAATTAGTACAGCTTCTGGGTAAACTTGCAGCATGCCAGACTTTAAAGTGAACCTGTCATCAGAAATTTTGCTTTAAACCTAAATGTTTCCCCCTCTGCAGCTCCTGGGCTGCATTCTAGCAAGGTTCCTGTTGGTTTTTTGTTCCCTTTTAGATCAAATATAATACTTTATAAAGGTGTACCTTTTGGGATGCAAATTTTCGAAATCGTCCATGGGGGCGGGCTCTCTGGTGTCCGTTATGTCCATCCTGCCGATTTACGACGTCCCCCAACGAGATTATAGGCGGCGCTGTGATTATCATTGCAAGTGCCCACCCATAATCTAGTGCACGCGCTTTCCTCTCTGCCTCCAGCGTTCTGCGCAAGCGCTGGCCGTAACCGGTGGTGTCCTGCTCCGATCCTCCCATCTATTTCCTGCTACAGGGAAAGATGGGAAAGAGGGGACTTGCGGTCATCTGGCCAGCGCTTGCGCAGAACGCTGGAGGCAGAGGGGAAAGCGCGGGTACTTGCGATGACAACACAGCGCCGCCCATTCTCATGCCTGCGCAAACGTCATCAGCGGTCACACTGTGCATGCAGTGCACAGTCCCGCTACAGTGGCACTGCGCATGCGCCGGACCACGGGCTCACTGGGCGGCATCCTGGAAGTATGAAATGCTGTGTTGGGGGACGGCGTAAATCGGCAGGATGGACATAACGGACACCAGAGAGCCCGCCCCCATGGACGATTTAGAAAATTAGCATCCCAAAAGGTACACCTTTATAAAGTATTATATTTGGTCTAAAAGGGAGCAAAAACCAACAGGAACCTTGCTAGAATGCAGCCCAGGAGCTGCAGAGGGGGAAACATTTAGGTTTAAAGCAAAATTTCTGATGACAGGTTCCCTTTAAGGTTACATTCTGATTGTAAATAGTAAATGGAAATCTTCATGACTATTTTTAACCGATTTTACATTTACAGTATATCACAAAAGTGAGTACACCCCTCACATTGTCATAAGTATTATATCTCTTCATGGGACAACACTTAAGATATGACACTTTGATACAATGTACAGTGTCAGTGTGCAGCTTGTATAAATGTAAATTTGGTGCCCTCTAAATAACTCAACACACAGCCACTAATGTTGTGCCCAATTAGTCATTTTCCCTCCCTGGTGTCATGTGACTCATTAGTGTTACAATGTCTCAGGTGTGAATGGGGAGCAGAAGTGTTACATTTGGTGTTATCGCTCACACACTCTCTCATACTGGTCACTGGAAGTTCAACATGGCTCCTCATGGCAAAGAATTCTCTCAGGATTTATAAAAAAAGAATTGTTGCTCTATGTAAAGATGGCAAGGCTATAAGAAGATTGTCAGCAACCTGAAATTGAACTGCAGCACGGTGGCCAAAACCATACAGCGGTTTAACAAGACAGTTTCCACTCAGAACAGGTCGACAAAAGAAGTTGAGTGCACATACTCAGCGTCATATCTAGACGTTGTCTCTTCAAAACATATGTATGAGTGCTGTCAGCATTGCTGCAGAGAGTAAAGAGGTGGGGTCAGCCTGTCAGTGCTTAGACCATACGCCACACACTGTATCAAATTGGTCTGCATGACTGTCATTTCAGAAGGAAGTCTCTTTTAAAGATGATGCATACGAAATCCTGCAAACAGTTTGCTTAAGATAAGCAGTCTAAGGATATGGATTACTGGAACCATGTCCTGTGGTCTAATGAGACCAAGATAAACCTATTTGGTTCAGATGGTGTCAAGTGTGTGTGGCAGCAACCAGGTGAGGACAGACAAGTGTGTCCTGCCTACAGTCAAGCATGGTGGTGGGAGTGTAATGGTTTGGAGCTGCACGAGTGCTGCCGGCTGGGGGAAACTACAGTTCATTGAGGGAACCATGATTGCCAACATGTACTGTGATATACTGAAGCACTTTACCCATTATATTTTATGGATGGAAATCTGTAAAATGAGGCAAAATGACTCAATCTGTTCTATTTTATTTATTTATCCTTAAAATTAATCTGTCTCTACATTTCATAATACAATCTACATACACTATTGAATAGATATCTTAGAACTGATTAGACTGGTGTACTTACTTTGTAACTCTATCTGTAATTTTATATTCTGGCCACCTAACCTGACAGCTCCTCAGTGTTCCTCCTCCCTGAGATCTCACCCTGCTCAGTACAAGCTGCAGCTGTCAGGCAGGCTGAGTGGGTGAAGATTTAATTCACTTAGGCTCACAAGCTTTCTAAAGGCCGCTTTATACGCAACGACATCGCTAACGAGATATCGTTAGGATCACAGAATTTGTGACGCACATCCGGCCTCGTTAGTGACGTCGTTGCGTGTGACACCTACGTGCGACCGCTAACGATCAGAAATACTCACCAAATCGTTGATTGTTGACACGTCGCTCATTTTCCAAATATCGTTGCTCGTTCTGGACACAGGTTGTTCGTCGTTCCTGAGGCAGCACACATCGCTACGTGTGACACCCCGGGAATGACGAACAATAGCGTTCCTGCGTCCTCCGGCAACGAGGTGGGAGTGACGTGAATGCGACTGCCCTCCGCTGTGATACCAATGTGATATGACTGAAACAATGAGTGTGATTAGATAGGGATCATAATCAAAAGATATAGTGATCCCAGATATTATTTAATCCATCCATAATTCAGTATCAGAGAGAGATGCTCTCTGGTTGATCCATTTTCACCATGACCAAAGCGTACGTGTTAGCAGATCTTGAACAAACCACGATTATGAGGAAGTAACGTTTACAGTTTAACAGTCAGGAAACTCGTGGTTAGTTGACAACAGGTGTAAGGAAACTGGCATGTAAAATTCACGGCTCCTTGCAATATCTCCAGGAAACTGTGGTCGGTCAGTGGTCAACTGGCAACATGTGCAGGAAGCTACTGGTGCCCACAGCAGCTTGTGGTCAAGTTACATGAACATGACTCAGCTGTCACATGCTGGTCACCAATTCACCACTCAGTGCACATGACGTACAAAGTTTTGCTATAAAAATACCGAACTCGCTTAATGAGATAGGGAACCTTTCCAGGACGCTGAAGTGTACGCACTACTCCTGTGATACAAGAGGCCGGGTTGTTTTCCTTCTCAAAAATCGAGTCCTTCCGATGAGAAAGGCGTGCTACAACATACGGTAATGTTGATGGATATTTCTGTTATTGTATAAGATTCTATGACTATATAGTAGTGCTAATGCCTATGTACCATTGATTATTCATGTGCTATTAAAATAAATAGTATCTTGCTATAAAGAATCTTAGTATTCATGCCTGATTAGGATATCAGTGAGCGCTCCGTAAGTACGGGCTTTCAGCCCCTTTTTAGGAGAATTTAACAAGACATAAATTGGCGTAGTCGGCAGGATTACTTCTATAAGAAGTAATTAATGAATTTTTGCAATTTAGAAATTAAAACCATATATTTGGCAAATGTCCAGACTTTTTCAATCTTTTTGCATAGTGTCAAAATGTTCAGAAAACGTAAGGATAATGTTAAGGAGGTTGTTGTGGAGATCCCAGGCTGGACTGAGGGGTACTTCACACACAGCGAGATCGCTACTGAGATCGCTGCTGAGTCAAGTTTTTTGTGACCTCATTAGCGATCTCGCTGTGTGTGACACTGAGCAGCGATCTGGCCCCTGCTGTGAGATCGCTGCTCGTTACACACAGTGCTGGTTCGTTTTTTTATTGTTGCTCTCCCGCTGATAAGCACACATCGCTGTGTGTGACAGCGAGAGAGCAACAATCCTGAATGTGAATGGAGCAGGAGCCGGCGTCTGACAGCCTGCGGTAAGCTGTAACCAAGGTAAACATCGGGTAACCAAGGTGGTTACCCGATATTTACCTTCGTTACCAGCCTCGGCAGCTCTCACGCTGCCAGTGCCAGGTCCTACTCCCTGCACACGCTAAGCTAAGCGGTGTGCGCTGGTAACTAAGGTAAACATCGGGTAACCATACCCGATGTTTACCTTAGTTACCAGTGTCCGCAGCTTCCAGACGCCGGCTCCGTGCAAGCGCAGCGTCGCTTGCACGTCGCTGCTGGCTGGGGGCTGGTCACTGGTGAGATCTGCCTGTTTGACAGCTCACCAGCGACCATGTAGCGATGCAGCAGCGATCCTGACCAGGTCAGATCGCTGGTTGGATCGCTGCTGCATCGCTAAAGTGTGAAGGTACCCTGAGGCTCCCTACAATCTTATAGCACAAGAATTGGTCAATTGTGGATTGGCAGAACAATGACAGGATAAGCTTAAGGGTTGTGAACCTACTGATGTTGTGAATGTACTCAGTAGTGTCCCTGTGAAAGCAGGTGATGTCAAGTGTAGTGAACCTACTGATGTTGTGAATGTACTCAGTAGTGTCCCTGTGAAAGCAGGTGATGTAGTGCCTTATGGATTGGCAGAACAATGGCAGGATAAGCTCAAGGGTAATGAGTCTACTGATGTTGTGAATGTACTCTGTAGTGTCACTGTGAAAGCAGGTGAAGTGTCTTTAGGACTGCGTATCTGGATTTTGGCAAGTGCATATCGCACAATGCATGAGCGTAATCTAAAGATGCAGAAGAAATGTTCCCAGATGGAACAAAAGATGATAGAATTAGGTGGCCAGAAAACAGTTCTGGAATTTAATACCCGAATGTTGAAGGAAGAATCCTCGGTGAAGTGGGGGAAAGCATATGAAGATTTAACCAAACAACAACAAACACATGCATTGTTCACAGACGGATTGGCTCGTTATGTGAGTGGGAAAAGGTTGTGGAAAAGTGTTGCATATAATCCCAGATTGGAAAAATTTCTGTCAGTAGAAGGGGAAGGCAAAAGTAGCCAATATGCAGAACTATATGCCATATTCTTGGCATTATCTTTTGAACAGGGAAAAGAGTGTCATCTTTATACCGATTCTTGGTCAGTAGCAAATGAATTAGCCACATGGATGATGGGATGGAAAAAACACAAATGGTTAATTCATGGAAAAGAGATTTGGGGCAAGGAAGTGTGGCAAGACATTGAAGAGATTATTCAATCTACCAAGACCACTGTATTTCATGTCGATGCTCATGTCCCTACTAACTCACTTGAACGTTTGTTTAATTCAGAAGCAGATAAAGCAGCAGCCATCAGACAAGTCAGTCCTACAGTTGACAAGGCAAGGTACAGCTGTTTGGGCACACCAGAAAGAGTGACACCTTATTCAGCAGGTTTAGACCTCAGTACATTGGAAACTGTCGTGGTACCCCCAGGTAAGGTAAAACCAATTTCAACAGGATTGGGTTGCCAGATGCCAAAGGATCATTATGATCAACTAGCCACTCGTTCTAGTCTAGCATTAAAAGGAGCCATAGTGGTGGGAGGGGTAATAGATGCAGATTATCAGGGAGAAATCAAGGTACTGGTGCTAAATTTGGGAAATGAACCTTTGATCTTGGTGAAACACCAGAAGGTGGCTCAGATGTTGATAATTCCAATAAACTTGTCTGAGATAAGAGAAGGAACTGCCCCGGCAGAATTAACAATACGGGGTACTAAAGGTGTTGGATCCTCTAATATTACAAATGTAGGAGCAAAAATATGGATTCAAAACCTCCAAGGACCTCCCTCAGAGGCAGAGGTAATAGCGGTGGGAAAAGATCGTACTCTCCTGATAATGAGACCAGGAGTGGAGAAGTGGGAATATGTTTCACAAGAAAAATGTTATTTATGAGAATAATAGTGTATCTTTATTTACAGATGGTGTTGTAAATAAGCGGAATCCATGGTATCGGTTACTGGGAAGAGCTCGATAGTGATGAGATGGAGGAATTCCTGTTTTTGATGTTTGCCTCTTTGGTCATTGGATGGACAAGTCTACATCAGGAGGAACCTATGGCGAATAAATTTCTGATGCACCATCACATTTTAACTGATGTGCTGAACAGTAGCCAACACACAGATTGTTGGATCTGTACACATTCTCCGGTTACAGCCACCAGTATCCCTTATCTGGATATCCCGGTATCGATGGAGGAAATCTTAAAGTGGAAAAGTTGTTCTGATCATCTTGCTGATAAAGACACTCGAAATGTTTGTCTATGGAATACTACCCATTCCCGTAGTGGGATGGATCAATTTTCAATGGTGGCAAGGCAATTTGAATGCAACAGTCACCAATTTACAATATCTGGCTTTTAAGGGCCGAATTTGGGTACCAAGAAATAAGACTGGACTGACTAAGCTGGGATTCATCCCTATGGGGAATATAAAAATAAGTTTTGGACAGCTATAAATACTGTAGATGCCTTTAAACCCAGCTTAGTGGAAAGGACAATTCATGATATGTTATGGCGTTATGCCAATATGTTCATAAATGGGACTAGTGAAACTTGTAGTAACATATCGGGAAATTTAATGTGTAATGATTCCTTTGAATATCGAGCAAATGCCAAAACACATGATATTCAAGGGAGCTTTTCAGATAATATTGCTTTTAGTTTTAATATACATAGTAGTGAAAGTGATTATATTTGTGATTCAACGTTTATTTAAACAAACCAAGAAAACAAAATTTGTGGCAAACAATACCTCTTGGTCATGGTATGGTGTTTTCCGAGTGATCTTCCTCTAGTGGAATACTGATGATGGAAAATAATCCCTGGTATCAAGGACCGATTGTGATACCAATGTGATATGACTGAAAGAATGAGTGTGATTAGATAGGGATCATAATCAAAAGATATAGTGATCCCAGATATTATTTGATCCATCCATAATTCAGTATCAGAGAGAGATGTCCACTGGTTGACCCATTTTCACCATAACCAAAGCGTACGTGTTAGCAGATCTTGAACAAACCACGATTATGAGGAAGTAACGTTTACAGTTCAAGAGTCAGGAAACTTGTGGTTAGTTGACAACAGGTGTAAGGAAACTGGCATGTAAAATTCACGGCTCCTTGCAATATTTCCAGGAAACTGTGGTCGGTCAGTGGTCAACTGGCAAAATGTGCAGGAAGCTACTGGTGCCCACAGCAGCTTGTGGTCAAGTTACATGAACATGACTCAGCTGTCACTTGCTGGTCACCAATTCACCACTCACTCACATGACGTACAAAGTTTTGCTATAAAAATACCGAACTTGCTTAATGAGATAGGGGACAATTCCAGGACGCTAAAATGGACGCACCGCTCCTGTGATGTAGAGGCCGTGTTGTTTTCCCTTCTCACTAATCGAGTCCCTCCGATGAGAAAAGGAATGCTACAATAAACGGTAATGTTGATGCATATTTCTGTTATTGTATAAGATTCTATGACTATAAAGTAGTTCTAATGCCTATGTACTATTGATTATTCATGTGCTATTAAAATAAATAGTATCTTGCTATAAAGAATCTTAGTATTCATGCCTGATTAGGATATCAGTGAGCGCTTTGTAAGTATGGGCTTTCAGATCCCTTTTTAGGAGAATTTAGCAAGACATCCGCCCCTTCACTTCTATTGGTGGCCCGCTGATGGTCGTCGCTGTGACGCCGCACGAACCGCCCCCTTAAAAAAGAGGTTGTTCCCCACCCATAGAGACGTCGCTAGAAAGTTAAGTCCGTTTGACGTGTCCTAGCGATATTGTTCACCATGGGCATCGATTTGCCCGTAACGCACAAACAGGGGAGGGTGCGATCGCTAGCGACATCGCTAGCGATGTCGCAGCGTGTAAAGCGGCCTTTACTCTTAAGCCAGACTTATAAAATGCTAATTTTATTATAAGGTTTATACGACTATTCTGATATAGATTGTCAAAGTAACTACAGCTGCCTCATCAGGTCTGGAAGAGCTACTCACTTATGTATGCATTGTGAATCCTGATATTACAAAGCGTGAACAACAATTTACACTCACAGACCTTCAGAATAACATGTTACCAGATATAGGTTTTTCTTAAAAGGAAATCTAAAACTTCCGGGTATAATGTGCCATGGACAACAGTTTAGCAATATCTCATTCATCTTCTGCCTTGGAGCAATCCGGCTGCTATGTGACTCTTCATACAATAAATAATTTTGTTGAATCACAAGCCAATTCTCGTTTTCCCTCTATTCATTTTCCTTTTATGACCATTCAATAGAATATCAGACCCAAGCTTCCAATTTCATGTTTGAAGAACAAATGCTAAGTGCAATGTCATAAGTTTTCATTTACACTTTTAATGGGAATCTGTCAGTAGAATCAACCCTCCTAAGTAGTCTATATCGGCATGTAAGTTATAGGAAGCTGAATAAAATGATCCCTTATCTATGATCCAATGTCTTATTCCTGATAAATCGATATGAGCTAAGATATAGGAGTGTCACAGGGTATGAATTGGCAGAACAGTGGCTCCTAAGCAGGCCCTCAGACTTGGAACCCTGCACTGTTCCTTATCTCAGAGGTAGGCTTGATGATAGCAAGGTCTGAGCCCCCAGCGTTACCCCAACTCCTGTCCAAGCCCTGAACTTACTATCCCCTTGGGGCGGGCTGGAAACACAGTAACAAAACCCCACAGAAATCATACGGACAAGGGAGAACAAAAACTTTTACACATTGCACTCAAGCACAAAGGAGAGACAATATGTGTACAGGGGAGTAAAGAAAAAGGATGGAAGTAAAAACACAAAAGGGAAACTTCCACACCACTCAAAATCGCAACTACAGATCACCACGAACTGGATCACCACAAATACTGGAATTGCTGGAGCTATGCTGAAGCTATAATCGGCGCTGAATAGTAAAGTCCAGTATCTTATATAAGAAGGAGACGGCTGTGATTGGTAATTAGCAACCTATGCTCCTGGCAGAGTTCCACAGGTCAACAGGAATTAACTCCTACAAGACTGAGGAACAGAGCTGTTGTGAATGTCGTCTGTGTGGGTGCTGTTTTGGAGCTCCCTCTAGTGTCCAGGAATGGTAGTGAAGCTGAGTTTGAATCGGTGACTCAGACAGGTGTCGGCGTTAATTGGGAATTAAGGAAGTCCTATTGCAAACAAGCCTGGTGTATATAGGAGAGCGCTTTTTGCCTTGCTGGCGCCGGTGATAGTTGAATTTTCCTCAGTCTCTGAACCTAGCTTGGAGTTCTGTCCTTCCCTGTTCTCCTGTGCAAGACCTCTGCAGATAAGTTTGCAAGCTTTTGCTTTGCTTCCTGGTTTACACTTTAGGGTGTTTGTTTTTCTTTTTGTTTTGTTTTGAATCTGTTTTCTTGCAGGGGAAGATTTGCTTTTATAGTTTGGTGAGCATGGGGGTTCCCCCTTTGCTAGCTCTTTTGCAAGAAAAGGGAGATTCTCCCTATCAAACTTGATTATTTGCACTTTTGTATTTTTGTGTTCTTTCTGGTATTTTATCAGAATACCTGATATAGTAGGGGTGAGGTCGTTTGACCTCCAGGGCCATTTTTACTATCAGGAGATTGGTATTTTTCTGCAGGGTTTTTTGTATTAACTGCAATCAGTTTCCTTTTCTTTCCTTTGTATCTAGGTAGTCGGGCCTTGCCTTTGCTAATTCTATTTTTCCTATCTGTGTATCGTGTTTTCCTACATCACCGTAATCTCTATATGTCCGGGGCTGGCTATTCCTTGGGGACTTCTCTGAGGCAAGGTAGATTTCCTCATTTCTATCTGTGAGGTGTAGCTAGTTTCTCCATATATGCGGAGAAGGTATGCACACCAGTGACTATGCAAGGGGAATACATGTAATAGCAAAAACTGCTGTGTGAATACTGGCCTGAAAAATACAAAAGCTACATGCAAAAATGAAAAAATGAGCGTGGAATCTGCATTACTGCCATGAAATATGAATAAAGAGAAATTTAGCTATTGAATTGATCAATGCAACAGAGCCCCAAAACCTCTTCACGGTATTCTCTTATTTTTGGGGTCCCTAGCTAATGTGTGTCCTCTCATGCAGTTAAAAAACTTACCATGTATGGGAAGCTGAGACCCAGGCTATATATGTATAATGTGGACCGGCAAGGTATGGGTAGGGTCGGGTTCACAAACGAAAGACTACTAACAAATAAAGACATAACGTTTGGAACACCATTCTAAGTCTGCTATTACATGTATTCCCCTTGCATAGTCACTGGTGTGCATACCTTCTCTCCATATAGTGATTTTTTTTAGGTTTTTGCACCCAGTTCAGACTTAGAATGGTGTTCCAAACATTATTTCTTTATTTATTAGCTAGCTTCTCCGGCTGTGATGTGGCGTCTAGGTGTTTAGGAAGCTCCATGGCTACTTCTAGTGTGGTCTGATAGTTAGGGGATTGCGGTCAGCTCAGGTTCCAACTATTCTTGTTTTTCTTGGTGTTTTTTTTTACTAATGGGATTCTTTTGTAATCTTCCATGGTTACCGGATCATAACACAGAGCACATGAAACAGCCGATGCCCAGCTCTGGCTGAACAACTAGAAGACATCAGGTTGCCTGTCAGGTTATGCAGTGTGAACAGAACCCGATGCCGCTGTGACACCTAATGAGTCTGGAACCGAACATCACATGAAAATGAGCTGTACACAAATCTCCCTGAGAATCTGCCTCCAGAGCTTATTTTAAGTGAAAGGTGGTGTTACCAGTGTGAGACATGTAATGAATGACAGTCTTCTCTCCTGATTTCACTGCAGAGCTGTGTACTAACACAGTACAGCAGCGTTCAATTTTCTCTCATTACAACAATGTTTGCAGCTGCAGCTCTCCTCTTTTGTTGTGAGCTTGACTGCAGAGCTGCACTTGATGGAAACGAACACCTCTTTAGTTTTCAGCTCCTACTGCCAGTGTGAGGAAAGAGTCAGCATACAGTAACTGCGCCCACTGCACTGTGACAGGACAACTACAATGCAGATGTGTTTGCAACGAGATAATGTTCTGCGGTACTGCCCTCTCCCTCCCCCTCAATGGCTGGCTATGAGATGGATATCACTTTAGGTACGGGAAGTACCAAGCGAATGGCAAAAGGGAAGGGAACCCTGTGTCTAGGGAAAGAAAAGATGGTGACCCCCTGACTGACCCTACTGCTGGTCCCTGGGGTCCCTCACCACCCTAGATAGCTTCCGCACCTATGCACTGAGCCGGATATCTGACCCTAGGTATCCCTCGTGCTGTGCCCTAAATAGGGAATGGGTGGGATGAGCTCTTCGTCAACCCCCCTAAACACTATAGAAGACACAAGGAGGACACACAGGAGGAAAATACATGAACTACTTATCTGCCGATGACACAGGTAGAAGAAGTTTAGCAAAGTTTTTCAGCAATAATACCACAGAGGAGTACTAGCCACTGGCTTGCAACCAAGGCTTGAATGAACTGAAGATATCACCAGCACCAGTCCAAGGAAGGAAGGGGTATTTAAGCACAAAGATAATGCTGATGTTCATTAGCTGGGTGGAAGGTGAGCTCCTGCTGGGTCCAAAAGTGGGAGAGATGAATTCAGCAGGAAAGCTACCTACATCAATGAATATTGACAGCAGGAACAATGGAAAGTTAGGGGGCATTCTGTGCAGCCTAATGTTGTGACCTTCTATGGCCAGAAATCATGACTGTAACTCATGACAATGGAAGCTGAAGAAGTATTAGTTGCAATCAGGCACAGCTCTACAGACAATCTGACAGTGGCACGGTAGCTCAGTGGTTAGCACTGCAGTCTTGCAGCGCTGGGGTCCTGGGTTCAAATCCCACCAAGGACAACATCTGCAAGGAGTTTGTATGTTCTCCCCTTGTTTGCGTAGGTTTCCTACAGGGTTTTCCTCCCACACTCCAAAAAGACATACTGATAGGGAAATAAGATTGTGAGCCCCGATGGGGACAGTGTTGCTGATGTATGTAAAGCGCTGTGGAATTAATAGCGCTATATAAGTGAATAAATATTATTATTATCAATACGAGAAGACAACTATAAATGTAAATTTATAATGAGACAAAGATCAGTTCCGCTGAGCATGATTATAACTGTCAGTCATTACATGTCTCACACTGGTAACGCCACCTTTTACTTACAATACTGTCTGGAGACAGATTCTCAGGGAGATCTTTGTATGGCCCATAGATCTTAACAGCTCATTTACATATAAGTAAATATATGTTGGAGTTTCTATTTGACTCACCAAAAAAAAAACCTGTATTCTGACAGAAAAAACAGACAGTCATTCACTTCAATGAAGCCAAAGGAGAGACTTTGGATACACTATGGCCTCCATCCTGGTAATATTCATCTTTTTGAGACATACACAAAACCTGGCAGACTACTTGGCCTTATGGTCTCAGCAAGTGAGTCCCAGAGGTATCTAACACATCACCAATCTATTGCACATGGGATCATTTTCTAGACTAGAGTACTCTTATAAGGTTTACTATCTCCTGGTATTCCCCTATTTGTACTAACAAGGAGGACACCAGACAAGAAACTGAAATGGGCATTATTAAAGGTAATCTGTCATCAGGTTTTCCCTTTATAAGCCATCGCCACCCTGTTGTTCAGTCTCTTAATCTATTCTTAAAAACTCTGTACAGTATATTATTCTGGCAGAGCCTCATATATATACACAGTAGATATAGATATAGATATATAGATATACACATACATATATATCCAGTATATCTAATATATAAAGCTGAGTGTATGTGTGTGTATGTATGTGTGTGTGTGTGTGTGTGTGTGTATGTATGTCTGTCTGCTAAAGGAATCCGCATCGTTACAATTACAATCACGAAATTTTGCACAGACACCCCATGTGACTCAGGGAACGTCATAGACTATGTTTTGAGGGGAAAATTTAACCCCGAGCTTTACAGTTACTCTCCAAAAAACCTGCCTCTATTAAAGTCAATGGAGCTGCGAGCTACAGGTTATTAATAGGAGCTGTGATTGGGTTGCTATAGGAACAAAATAAATAAGTAGCTTATGTGTGAGGTAATAAGATGACGGTGGGGAGACAGATAGAGGGAAACAGAAAGAGACAGACAGTCGAAGGCACAGACAGAGTAAGAAGCAGACAGGGAAAGAGACAGAGACTGACAGACAGTCAAAGAGACAGAGGCAGACAGACACAGACAGACAGACAGGGAAAGAGACAGGCAGACAAGGAAAGAGACAGATGGGGAAAGAGACAGACAGGGAAAGAGACAGAGACAGGGAAAGGGACAGAGACATTAATGCACGTGTGGCAGCCTTGATGTGAAGCACAGGAAAAGCAGGCAGCAGCAGTCTGTGACTGCTCTGAGTGGGCACCGAATAGAACAACAGGTAGATACTAATTTAATCCTGGAGAACGCAAAAGTGTCACGATTCCTCTGCTCAGTGCATCTTGGAGTGACTCTTTGCTGTACTATAGAATTAGGGCATACTGAGCTGTCAGTTTGGTGAGTGTCAGCTCAGTCGTCCATTCTGGTGATGGGGTGTGCTGAGCTGTTGGTGTGTTGAATGACAGCTCAGTCGTCCAATCTGATACTGGGAGATGGTGGGTTTCTTCAGATGTTCCATTTTCTCTGACTGCCCAGCTACTTAGCTGAGCAGTTAATCCCAGTACACTGCCAGTCGTTGCATTCTGTTTAGTGGTGCTTGTTGGCCTTGTTAAGCCTAAGACACACAGCATGAAAATCGGAGCGAGTGCAATGCGATAAAACATCGCATTCCACTCGGACCAATATTACTCTATGGGCCCGCTCCCATGAGCAATTATTTTCTCAGCCCTAATCGGACCGAGAAAACAGTCGCAGCATGCTGCGGGTGCAATGCAATCCTTATTTCTCTTGCACCCATTCAAGTCTATGGGGAGAGAAAAATCGCACTGCACTCGCATTACACCGGTGTAATGAGAGTGCAGAGTGAAAATGGCAATAGCCTGCAATGGAGGAGAGAGGGAGATAAGGAGATAAATCCCTTCTTCCCCTCCGCAGCGCCAACCCTTCCCTCCTCAGCGCTGGCCCGTCCCTCCCCTCCTCAGTGTCAGCTCACCCCCTATAGCATGAACAGACCTCAGTTGCAATGACACTCACATGACACTCGGCTCCCGCTGTGGTGCCAGCGTGTGCCGAGTGTCATGTGAGGATCGCAGTAGTCCCCGTGTAGCCCCGGTCTTAGATGCACTCTATGTTCTGATCTATTGCTGCCAGACCTCCGGACTGAGACCTGACTACTCCTGAATATTCTTTTAATTCTTGACGTGCTCTCCCAGTATCTAATCCTGGAAAGTTTGACTACCCTGCCTCACGACTTGTACGTGTAGTGTCTTACGTCACATTATGACTACCCTTGTATGTAGTTTTTCCCCCCACCAAAAGATCTAGCTTGTGATCAGGTGGCTAATCTGACCCAGATGTTTCAGTATCTGGCCATGGAACACCAGAAGCTTGAATCCTCACAGTCACACTTGCAGGGTCAGTGTTCTAGTACTTTGGGTGCTTCCCAAAGTTCTCCACTACCGGCTGTAGTTATGACTTCTGAACCTTGCAACTGGTCTCTCTGGAACCTCTAGTGGTGCTTCCCCATACATTTTTGGTGACAAAAGAGCAGTTTAGAGTATTCAGTGAGAGCTGTTACCTTGTGACCCCGGTCTTCTGGCAATGAGTCCCGGTAGGTAGTAATACCCATGTCCCTATTGCAAGGGGGCCTTCAGAGTTGGGCATTTTTTTTGTCTCCACTAGCATGAGAACTTTATGAGGATTTATGCAATCTTTATGAGGACCACCAGTAGACATTGCCCACACAGCACACACCCGGGCAGCTGGTGACTTTTGTTGCAGATGGGGTAGGATATAAAGATATTCTTACTTTTTATCTTTTAAGAGTCAAAACTTAATGGGGTGGGATCTTACTCCTAGCACTCCACAATCAACTGACTGAGGTGGACCCCACCAATTTCATCTGATTCTAAGGGGTACTTTGCACGCTGCGACATCGCAAGCCGATGATAGCGATACAGAGCGCGATAGTACCCGCCCCCGTCGCACATGCGATATCTTGTGATAGCTGCCGTAGCGAACATTATCGCTACGGCAGCTTTACACGCACTTACCTGCCCTGCGACGTCGCTCTGGCCGGCGGCCCGCCTCCTTCCTAAGGGGGCGGGTCGTGCGGCGTCACAGCGACGTCACACGGCAGACTGCCAATAGAAGCGGAGGGGCGGAGATGAGCGGGACGTAAACATCCCGCCCACCTCCTTCCTTCCGCATAGCCGGTGGAGGCAGGTAAGGAGATGTTCCTCGCTCCTGCGCTTCACACACAGCGATGTGTGCTGCCGCAGGAACGAGGAACAACATCGTATCTCCTATTGGTGCGACATTATAAAAATGACCGACGCTACACAGATCGCCGATTTACGACGCTTTTGCGATCGTTTATCGGCGCATCTAGGCTTTACACATTGCGACGTTGTTACCGGCGCCGGATGAGCGTCACTTTCGATTTGACCCCAACGATATCGCAGTAGCGATGTCGCAACATGCAAAGTACCCCTAAGGTTCCTATTTAAGATTGTAGTCCTGGAAAAAAATCATTTAACACTTTATTTGCCTTTTAATTTAATTTCTTTAAAGTTTATTTATATGAATATTTGATTCACTAAGTTGAATACGTGTGGACATATAGTCACTTATAAGTGTCGCACACACCCAGTGGTAGAGAAAGCCAACACGATGATTAATGTCTAAGCAAGTCTATCCAGTTTTCAATAGTCTTATAACAAAGTAATTATAAAATTAATAAAAAAAACAAAAAAACAATACAACTAAAATTTTACATCTTCTGAAATTTAGCAGCACAGATGGATAATAGTGATAGATGAAGTTGCACATAGATGGAGCCATGTCATTATTGATGACCAGCGGTGTTGCTGCCATAGAGCTGACCGGCTGATATGAAACTCCAAGGGTAATAGAAGATCATGCACCGAACCTCTTCCTTCACAAGTTTTACAAGCAGCTACCACTAAGTATGTATGTATGCATAAATAGTTATTACCCAATTAGTTCAACAGTAGCTGCATAAGTTCCTATGAAATGAGCCCCCTAGTGGTGTCGATTGGCATCCAGAATTTTAGCATTCACCTCCCACATTTTTTAACCCCTTCCAAAAATAGGACATACTGGTATGTCCTATGTCAGGTGTTTGAAACTTACCCCGGGGGGTGCCAGCTGTGTTATACAGCCAGCACTAAGAGCAGCAACAAGAACTTGCTCTGATCACTGCTATTTAGCCAACTAAAGGGAACCCAATCACCAGTATTTTTGTATATAACCTAAAGCCAGTGCTATACTGCCACTATCAGGCTGATTCTATACATACCTTTAGTGGTCAGTTCTGATATATAATTTTGAAATCCAAGAAAGTAAAGTTTATAAAATCACAAGCTCTTGAGTGACAGCAGCTGAGCTGTCCCCTCCCCCTGTTAGAATTAGCATAAGTATTATATAATCAATTTAACTTTTCACTAGCAGGACCTGTGTGAGGTCATACCCATGTAACCAGATGGGGCGGGGCCTCAGCCAACAGAAAAATGTTGCTTCCTGGTATCAGATTTGGTGGCTGAGGCCCCGCCCCTTCTGGTCACATGGGTGTGACCTCACCACAGGTCATGCTAGTGAAAAGTTAAATATTGTTGAAAACTTAAGTATTGATTGTCTAATACTTATGCTAATTTTACCAGGAGGAGGGGATAACTCTGAATAACATTTTATTATTCCTTAAAGTCGTGTGTTCAATCTTTATTGGTAACAAAAATATCCATTAAAAACCATGCCCAGCAAAAAATGAATAAATGTTCTCCTATGAAGACTAGACTCAGGCTGGGCTTCAAAGAAGCACTAATATGTCAGGGACTGCGACCTTCAGTAGGTCCCCGGGAGCAATGGTAACCTGTCAGCCAATGGGTGCCTGAACTATTTGTGCCACTAAATAATTCCATTTAATTGCCACTGTCAGAGATTGACAATGGAATTTAAAGGGAACCAATCTCCAAGATTTTCTTATATAACCTCAAGCCAGTGCTATACTAGCACTATCAGGCTGATTCTATACATACCTTTTGTGGTCAGCTCGGATGTTTAGGTATTGAAATCAAAGAAAGTAAAGTTTATAAAATCAGCAGCTTCTTGAGCGACAGCAGCTGAGGATCAGATAATATGGCCAGTGTGAACATGGTCTCACAAGTTCCATGTATACCATCTCATACTCCAGCTCACTTTTTTGTTTTTATGTAGTTTTTTTGTATTCAGTACAAACAGGGAGTGGCCCCCTTTTCAGTGAGCTGGACATTTCATTCTGTGTATCCCCCTGACTGTGTGTCCTGTTGGGACCCGGTCGCTCTCAGCCCTTAGCCACATTGAGGCCTATTTTAGACCCATGGTAAGGTTTTACTATTAGAGAGTGTAGGTACTATCCCAACTGGGTACACCTTGGCGTTGGTGGGATAGCTTTTTGCTTTTTTTGATAAAAAAAAGTGTTTACTAAGTACCCTACGTTTATATGCACTATGCTTTTATTTAGTTACAGCAGGGTATGTTTTCACTATTTTTTTCCTTTGATTCGCTTTGTCTTATGGCCAGTGTGAACATGAGCTCACAAGCTCCATGTATACCATCTCATACTCCGGCTCACTTTTTTTTTGTTTTTTTGTTTTTAACAGACAGGTAGTTAGCCTGTTACCTGCCTGTAAATTCTTAGCTCCATAGGGAAAAATAAAGAAATTCCAGGATTAAAAAAAAAAAAAAACAAACAAAGAAACTTGAAATTCCAGAATCATTACTTTTGGTCGCTTCACTAATCCGCAGAAAATTTTATTTAAAAAAGGGTTCAAATCGTTATATGTTCCCCAAATTGGTATCAACAGAAATGACGGCTTTCCATGCAAAAACAACAACAACAAAAAAAAAACAACAAAACACTCACTCCGTCGATGAAAAAAATAAACAAAAAAGTTTTGGGTGTGAGAAAATGACACAAAAAATAATTTTACACCCAGAAATCTAAAAATGTAAGCTCTGGCTGTAATCATACTGCCGTGGATAATTATGTCACCAGGTCTCAATACACAAAAAAGCCGGTAAGAGCTCGAGCATCGCGGCTGCTATTCTGCATTATTCATTTTTGGATCACATGGATGAAAAAAAAAACAGAGCGGTGTAATGTATACTAAACTCAGCATCCATACATGTGCGTTTATATAGGGAAATCCCGGAAGAGCTCAACATTTCCCACTGGTTGGTGGATCCATAAAATACATATAATTTTAATTTTTGCGTTGTGGTAGTAATTATGCTGTACAAATCATATCCCGGTGACTTGTGCATTCAGCTATGCGGGACTGTCGCTTACTAAGCCTCTCTTACTAACACAATATTTAGCATCTAAACAACATAATTAGTCTGACATGAGAATCTGCTCATATATATAATGCAAAGCAGCAACCAGACGACGGCCCGACAACCAAACTATGGGCAGATGTACCATGGAAAAGAGAGACCTTTAGAAAAATTAACAAGAAATTATAAAAAAAAACGTTCTAGTATTAATCCACAGGATAAACGATAAATATATAAGTGGGGGTCCATCCACTGGACCCTCTACCTCTCCGCAGAATATGGATCCTCAAGAAGTGTGTAAATGGAAAGTAAGTGCATATATGTGACCAACTCTATATTCACTTCTATGGGTCAACACTGTTGAGGGAGATGGAAGAAAAGGGTTAATCCGAGCTGCCAGAAGATCACTGAAGATCAATGGGGATAAAACATCTGATTTTATTGTTCTATGCGTTTCAGAGCTGTATAACCCCTTCTTCAGGAACAAAATCAATAATGTACATTATGCTAATGAATATTCACTGCACCGCGACCCGGAAGTAACAGCAGAGGGGAGACAGCAGCGGCCAGAGCCAGCAGAGCCGGAGATATTAGCACCACAAAGAGCAGGAGCGGGGACAGGTGAGTATAAAGGGGGCTTTACACGCTGCGACATCGCTAGCGATGTCGCTAGCGTTCACACCCGCCCCGGTCGTTTGTGCATCACGGGCAAATCGCTGCCCGTGGGGGACAAAATCGCTAGGACCCGTCACACGGACTTACCTTCCTAACAACATCACTGTGGCCGGCGAACAGCCTCTTCGTTAAGGGGGTGGTGCGTGCGGCGTCACAGTGATGTCACACGGCAGGCGTCCAATAGAAGCGGAGGGGCAGAGAGCAGCCGCATGAAAGTCACAGCCACCTCGTTGCCGGAGGACGCAGGTACGGTGTTGTTCGTCATTCCTGGGGTGTCACACGTAGCGGTGTGTGCTGCCTCAGGAACGACGAACAACTTGCGTCCAAAATCAGCAACAATATTTGGGAAATGGACGACGTGTCAACAATCAACGATTAGGTGAGTATTTTGCATTGTTAGCGGTCGCTCGTATGTGTTACACGCAACGACGTCGCTAACGAGGCCGGATGTGAGTCACTAATTCCATGACCCCAACAACATCTCGTTAGCGATGTCGTTGCGTGTAAAGCGGTTTTAAAGGGTCCACCGGAAAAGAAGGAAGGAAGGAGGTGGGCGGGATCTTCCGCCTGCTCATCTCCGCCCGTCCGCTTCTACTGGCCGGCCGCTTAGTGACGGCGCAGTTACGTCGCTATGACGCCGAACACACCTCCCCCTTGAAGGAGGGATTGTTCGGCGGCCAGAGCGACGTCGCTGACAAGGTATGTCCGTGTGACGCTGCCGTAGCGATAATGTTCACTACGGCAGCGAGCACCAAATGTCGCACGAGCGACGGGGGCGGGTGCTATCGCGTACGAAATCGCTAGCTATCGCTGGTGATGTTGCAGCGTGTCTAGCACCCTTAAGAGTGCCTGATCTCCGTGTGCTATCACGGATAGCACACGGAGAACACACGTGTGCCAAAATCACGGCACACGGAGGAACAAATGCATCTGTAACACGTCAGTGAAAAACGTGTCTTTTTGACTGACGTGTGAAAGAGGCCTAACACAGATTTACACAAATTTGTGAACAATATTTGGGAGAAAAACGCCTTTTGTGTCCATAGAAAAAGTCTTAGATCTTTGGGTTCAGCTCATGAAAAATGGGAGCAAAAACAAGTATTGTTTATATTTTTGCTTAGTTTATATCTATTATCTACAGCATCTCTATTACAATATCCAAATACGTACCTATTTTTACAAGGGGACAAAATTTGTATAGTGCACTTCTCTCTAGTGTATCATGTTCCATGACCTGTAACACTACTCCCATTATTTCCTAGGTTAATGGCACAGGAATTTCCCACCCACTCTGCTGATTCATATGATTCCCTCCCGACACGTACTTCCTTATATTATGATATAGTGCAAAGAAAAAAAAATAATTTTTGGCTTATCGGTAAAGGAAAGATAAAAAGTAGCACACTATAACTCCAGCACAGTCGCCGTACACACACTGATCTCTCTTTTTTTTTTATTAATTTTTATGTGTTTTTAGTGCATAATTGACGCAGCATTTTGCAAAATTTTTTTGGGGTGCTTTTACATGCATTTTTTAAACCTGCCATAGAAGTAAACAGTATAACCTTCGATTAGGAGCATAATTGGTTCCGGGAGTGTGCTCTTAAACCAAGCTACTCTTATACCAAAGCAAATTTTCCCATAGGAAATAATTGAAATGCAGACAATTTGTTCCACAGCCCAAAAATATTTACTATATTTATACAAACTTATTACAGTAATACAAAATAGTGTCCTGTATTCATATAAAATTATTATAGTACACTAACACAAAATACTGTGAAGTAAAAAACATAGAGCAAACTAAACTGCACATTAGCTTAAGCGGGCTTTACACGCTGCGATATCGGTACCGATATCGCTAGCGTGGGTACCCGCCCCCATCTGTTGTGTGACACGGGCAAATCGCTGCCCGTGCCGCACAACATCGCCCAGACCCGTCACACATACTTACCTGCCTAGCGACGTCGCTGTGACCGGCGAACCGCCTCCTTTCTAAGGGGGCGGTTCGTTCAGCGTCACAGCGACGTCACATGGCAGCCTCCCAATAGAAGCGGAGGGGTGGAGATGAGCGGGACGTAACATCCTGCCCACCTCCTTCCTTCCGCATTGTGGCCGGGAGGCAGGTAAGGTGAGGTTCCTCGTTCCTGCAGCGTCACACGGAGTGATGTGTGCTGCCGCAGGAACGAGGAACAACTTCGTTACTGCTGCAGCAACGATATTTCAGAATGGACCCCCATGTCGCCGATGAACGATTTTGCACGTTTTTGCGACGATGCAAAATCGCTCATAGGTGTCACACGCAACGGCATCGCTAATGCGGTCGGATGTGCGTCACCAAGTCTGTGACCCCAACGAGATCGCTTTAGCGATGTCGCATCGTGTAAAGTGGCCTTTACAATAGAATAGTACAGTACACAAAAAACACCCCCCAAATCTATTCTCCCCAAAATAATGGCAAAACTATGCCAAATGTGGGGTAGGAATACTGTACAGGCAATTAGATTACAATACAAGCAATGTGCTGTACTGGTCAGCAGAAAGTACAATACTGTATCCACAAATGCAAATTAATAGACATGCTATATGGTATATAATGTACAATGATATACTGTATACAGTACATATGTACAGAAAGTTACCTCCAAAGCGGGTCAGAACGTGGTGAAAGGACCTAACCGGAAGTGTGCAGGGTGGGAAATTTGCTCTTATTACAAAGCATTGCTCTTAAACTAAGTTACACATTTGTATAAAGCTTTGCTTGTCTTGCAAAACGCTCTCAAACCAAGTTACTCTTAATCTAAGGTTCCACTGGATAGGGAAAAACGCAGCAAAAACCCACAGTAAAGGCCCTGTGCCCACTGGAGAAAGTAACTGCAGATTTTGCTGCGGGAAAATCCGCGGATTTTCTAGATTTTCCAGATAAATCCACAGGTTTACGCAAGTACATACACTCCCCATGTTATCGTATGAGATTTGGGGAGTGCTGTATCAATGCTGCGGTATGTACGGCTGTGGAATATGCTACAGATTTCCTACAGCCGCACGTAACTGCATGTCAATTATTCATGCGGAAATATCTGCGGAATTCCTGCCTTTTCACTATGGAGATGCAGGGAGGGAAATCAGCAGGAATTCTGCAACAATTCCGCAGGTTTACCCCAACAATTCCACAGAAATACTGCAGCAATGGATAGCTGCGGATTCCGGGGAGTTGAGCCATGTGCCCACGGGAGTTCGTACCTGCGGACCTTTCTGCAGGTATTTCCAAAGGTTCGCGCAGCAACTCCCCGGAATCTGCAGCTATCCATTGCTGGGGTATTTCTGCGGAATTGTTGCGGTAAACCTGCGGAAAAAGTGCAGATTTCCCGCCCTGTATCTCCATAGTGAAAGGCAGGAATTCCGCAGATAATTCTGCGTGAATAATTGACAAGCAGTTATGTGCGGCTGCCGGACATCCACAGCATTTTCCACAGCCTTGCTGCGTGAACCTGTGGAAATACCTGCAGAAACGTCCGCAGGTACGATCGCCCGTGGGCACATGGCCGTATACAGTATCTATAAAAGCACTGGGGGCTCCAGTTTTTATGAAATCAGACCCATTTCGCTAGAACTTTTACACACAGATATTATGAAGACAAAAACAACAACAAAAAAACAATTTTTTTATCTGTGAAAATGATGTAAAAGAGTATTTAAAAACTGCCATTTTTAATTTTAGATTATGTCCATTGTTTTTACTGCTGTTTGTTGCTTTTTTTTACATTTATTCTATTTTATTTAAGTAATAATAATTACTGCAAACAGATGTTGGCTGTAAATCAATAAAAAAGTGCTTTTTTGGTATTTTTTCCACTCTTCTTTTTCTTTTTTAACAAATACTGCAGGTTTGTTGTTTGTTGTATGTGTTTTTCTATGCAAGAAAAAATCTCATGTATATAAAAGACAACGCAAAAATTTCTGTGTGTCAGTGTGTTAGGTGGGATTCAAGCTAAAGAGATTATTTAGCTGTCTGCACTGGGTGAATGCAGCCAATGCAAACACTTGATGGAATCGGTCAGCAGAGGGAGCCTGCGGATTTACTTGTAATCAGCTTTCATACGCTTGTGTGAGAGATAGGAAGGAATGGATCTGGCATCTTATACCTGCTCATGACATACTGATCTCTAAACACAGGTGTAAGGGTATGTGCGCACGTTGCTTTTTACCTGCTTTTTACCTGCTTTTTTGCTGCTTTTTCTTCTGCGCTGTTTAATGCCAAAATGGATGTGTTCTTCTATTCAAGCAAAGTCTATGGGAATTTGGGTTTCTTGTTCACACTATGTTGTTCAAAATGCTGCCTTTTTGTGGCAGAACTTTGGTCAAAAACTCAGCTTTGCAGTGCAAAACCCAAATGACAAAAACAATTAACATGTTGCTTCTTTGAAAAGCTGAGTTTTTGACCAAAGTTCTGCCACAAAAAGGCAGCATTTTGAACAACATAGTGTGAACAAGAAACCCAAATTCCCATAGACTTTGCTTGAATAGAAGAACACATCCATTTTGGCATTAAACAGCGCAGAAGAAAAAGCAGCAAAAAAGCAGGTAAAAAGCAGGTAAAAAGCAACGTGCGCACATACCCTAAGGCTATGTGCGCACGTTGCGTCGGAGTACCTGCAGTTTATTCTGCACGTTTTCCTTCCCTTGGTTTTTGACCAAATGGCTTTTAACCATTTTTTAGCGCTAAAAACGCATGCGTATTTACCGCGTTTTTAGTGCGTTTTCAGCGCTTTTTACCTGCGTTTTCACCTGCGTTTCTGCAGATGCGTTTTGTAGATCAAGACACTGAGAAATAAAGTTGAAATAGTCAAAAAGAATGAAAAAAGAGAAAAAAAGTATAAAATTAACTTTTAATAAAACTATATGGAAAATTATCAATTTTAATGAAATAATAGTGGTTATGCACATTTTAACAGAAAAATAGGTAAAGTTTATTATTTTTTAACATTTAAATTTTCGGTTATTGTGTGTGTGTAAAGGAACATTAGAACCCATTAATTTTTGGCCAGAAAAGCATGCATTTTTGGAGCCAAAAACGCAGTGGAAAAGCAGGTAAAAAGCATGAAAAACGCAGGAATTGTGCTTTTGGTTGCATTTTGCCATTTCTCATTGACTCCAATGGTAAGGAAACGCTGCAGAAATGGCAAAAACAACTGACATGCTGCTTCTTTTTCAGCATGGTTTTTGACCCAAAATATGCAAATTAAACGCTGCAGAAAAAAAAAGCAAAGTGCAGACAGGATTTCTGCTTTTCCCATAGACTTTGCTGGAAAACAAAAACGCATGCGTTTTAGCGCAAAAACGCTGCTGCTAAAAACGCTGCAGAAACGCAGGAAAAAACGCAACGTGCGAACATAGCCTAACTCAAGCCGAACCCGACAAAGGAAATACAGACTCAGGAGACTAGATTCCATCGGGCACTTAGATGCCTTCTGCAGCCACTATTGCCATTTCCAAAACCCCCCAATTTAGATATGACCTTCCGCTATTAATATGGCACGAACATATACAGCCATATGGCAAATAGACAACTGCATGTGCTGACATTAGGATTAACGATGAGCGAGCACTACCATGCTCAGTACTCGTAACTAGTGATGAGTGAGCACTACCATGCTCAGTACTCGTAACTAGTGATGAGTGAGCACTACCATGCTCGGGTGCTCAGTACTCGTAACTAGTGATGAGTGAGCACTACCATGCTCAGTACTCGTGACTAGTGATGAGCGGGCACTACCATGCTTCGGTGCTCAGTACTCGTAATGAGCAATTTGACGCTTGGATGGGCTCAACTCGTGTACCGAATATAATGGAAGTCTATGCGGAACTTTTTCCAGAAGTATTACAAGCTTTATGCAGAAGATCCATCTGAAAATCTTGACGATGGAAACTTCTCTCTAGAGCTTTTTCCAGAAGCCTCTCAAAAATTGGCAACAGGTTTAAATAATTATCACACAGAGTTTTTCCACAAACTTCGCCGACTGTCATGGCGGCATTGGACTGTGTTCAGATTGCAGATTGTGACATTCTGCCCGATGGTTTCTCTGGTGTATGGGATCAACACAGGCAGACTCAGGCGTCGACCTGCTGTGTGCTGATTCATAGGCAGGCTAGCAAGAGTTAATCTCTGCTAGTCTGCTTGCTCCTTTAATCACATGTTGTGGGGAGGCCTATTACATCTGCTCCCCTCCTATTTATACTGTTGGAATCCCTTTACCCATGCCAGCTATAGTTTATACTGTGCTGGTCTGTGAGGTGTGGAGTCCCAGACTCTCACTGGTGAAACTTGTGTTTAGCGGTGACTTTCGCTTGGTGCGGTTGTGGATTTTACCCCTGTTGTTTTGTACTTCCTTACTGATCTTGTTGTCCTCCTGAATCTCTTATTGTCTTATCCTATGTGTGTTTGCTGTGTAACAGAGTCTATGTTTTTCCCTGGTCTGTCTTTTGCTGTGGTTTCAACACAAGCCTGTCCTGTCCTTGCGTGGGAAAAGGGGAGGGGGAATTAGATCAGGACTAGTCAGGAGCAGGGCCAGGAAGGAGACTCAGGACTCTCCACCATCAGGAGTATCCCTGAGATTAGGGATAGCATAGGGTCCCCTAGCTTGAGGGACAGTTTAGGAGCTATCCCAAAGTTATTGTGACAATAATACACTAGACTGCCAGACATTTTCCATACGGCTGGCAGGTGTATAATGTTTGCTATCTTTTAGCGGTGAGCTGAAGATGTGAATGTACACCGATGACTGCATATCTGCAAACATGTATTGAACACTATTTACCAGGGCTTTGTGTAAAGAGCACTTCAGGAATTTCCATTGTCGGAATCCATCTCTGAATCTGCGCCACAACGTCTCAGCCCAGGGACAATAAATGACAGAATAAATTGTGTATGTCTGAACGAATGCCAGTAAATGTGTAAGTGCGGCCTCCCAGCCCGGGACACACTCCGGAATACTTTACATTAATCCTGTGCTACTTCCGTCGCCAGCTTTTGAAGGTCACACGTTACTGCTACCTGATTGCAAAGGGCACTGACTCACTCCGCTGCTCCACCAAGATTAATCTCTCCGCACAAATACAATTTGCTGCTCTGTAAAACTTGCAAGGACCTCTGCAAAACAAATAGGGAAGGCGGCCATGTTCCTCTTCTGTAAAGCTTCCCATTCACTCTGTTGTGGGTCAGGCAATACAAATGTGACTGTCACAATACATTGTTTATTTTGGGGTTTAAAAGCCTCAAATTTGGAATATACTAGCAGAAGGATGGCTTGTGCATTACCTTGGCCCTGGTGTACAAACTGTACATTGCTTCTTAACCCACATCTTGTGCGTGCAGGTGTATATACCCATCTATAGTTTTGTAGCTCCATCTAGAGTAGTAATTTCCTGGTGCCATTGCTATGATGTAATATATGCAATCCTAGTAATACAGCTCTGCACTGGTGTCACAATTGTCACCCTGCAGGTTGAGACCAGTGACAGCCCTTGGACTGGAGCCTCTCATCTGGCTCTTTTCGATTAAATGGCTTTCATTTCTCTTGGCACTGAAGTGGTTAAGTGCCAGTTTTGCTATTGCAGCTTTTCCAAAGCAGTTTCTTGCTGAGTGATCAGCTGCACTTACTAAGTAGTCACACCCGTCAGCTTTAAATAGTTGTGTATCCCAACATTCCCTGCTGAAGATACAAAGTCATTTGTGTCCTGGCCGCCTTTGAGGAAGGTTCTGCAAGTCTAGTTCCTGTGCTCAGACTATATCATTTTGTTTGTAAATTTTCCCTCTGTTTGTCTTTCTTTCCCTGGTGTGTTGTTAATGCAGCGGTGAGGTCTAGTGAACCCCACCTGCCCCTCACTAGTCAGGATTACTATATGGTCTTCCAAAGGACCCAGGTTCCTTTTCGGCGACAGTTGCGGAGACTGTATAGGGAAAGGTGAGGAGAGAAGGGACAGCTGCAGGTGTGGTTAGGAGGTGCTCACCTACCCCTCTGACTAGTTTCAGGGCCTCCCGATGTTTTTGTGTCCCCAGTGACCTCCTTTTTGTGTTTTTTTTGTTGTGCATCAGACACACGAGGTCTGAACGCACTTCGCTACGCTTGCTACACCCGGCGGGCGTGACAACTGGTTAATGGTTAAAATGCAAGGGATCATTCACACTGCATGTAGAAGACATTTCTTCAGCAAAGTCCGCTTCTTACCTGCAGATTTTGCTGCATTTCACACTTAATACTACTTTCTGCATAACTACCTGAAAAAAAATGGATAAAACTCATACATTAAAAATGGACATCTGAATAAGTCAATAAATACCGTATAGCAAAAAGGAAGAAATTATACAGAGAGGCATGCAGTGAAGAGGGAAGAAAGTAACTCGGAGAGGGCAGAGAAAACAGACTATAGTCAAGGAGGAAAGCAATTAAAGTAATATTAGAGCTATGTTGATTCATTAAAAAGGACCAACCACCAGGATTTTCCTATATAAGCTAAAGCCAGTGCTATACTGGTGCTATCACCCTGATTCTATACATACCTGTAGTTGTGAGATCGGATGTATAGTTTCTGAAATATAGGCAAGTAAAGTTTGTGAAATGCACTGTTCTTTGAGTAATAGCAGCTACAGAATATCTAATAGGTGGGTCGGGTTTTGCTAGTTATTCCCGACCCTGTCTGCCTGCCTGTCCTTCCTCCCCCATCTCTGTTATTACAGGGAGAGGAAAGAGGGAGCAAAGACAGGGGGAGGAAAGACAGGCAGTAGACAGGGGCGAGAATAACTAGCAAAACTGTACCCAACTATTAGATATTCTGTAGCTGCTATTAATCAAATTACAGTGCATTTCACAAACTTTACTTGCCTGTATTTCAGAAAGTATACATCCGATCTCACAACTAAAGGTCTGTACAGAATCAGCAGAAGGACTTGGGTATTCTCATTACCAATAAGCTGAGCAGCAGCACTCAATGTCAAGGAGCAGCTGATAAAGCAAACAAGATTTTAGGGTGTATAAAAAGAGAGATCCCAACGTATTGTTACCCCTCTATAAATCATTTGTAAGGCCACATCTGGAATACGGGATCCAGTTTTGGGCTCCACATTTTAAGGACATTCAGAAGTTAGAGTCAGTTCAAAGGCAGTAACTAGACTATTACAAGGAATGGAAGGTCTCCCATATGGTGAGAGGTTGAAAAAGTTAGATATGTTTAGCTTAGAAAAAAAGACGTCTCAGAGGAGATCTCATTTATATGTATAAATACATGTGTGGTCAATATAAAGGACTGGCAGATGACTTATTTCTTCCAAAGACAATACTAAGGACCAGGGGTCACTCACTGCGAGTGGAAGAAAACCGATTCCAACACCTAAATAGGAAAGGGTTCTTTACAGTTAGAGCGGTCAGACTGTGGAATGCCGACCACAAGAGGTAGTAATGGCAGACACTATAACAGCTTTTAAAAAAGGGCTGGATGATTTCCTCAGTACACACAACATTGTTGGTTATAAATGACTAAAGCGGGCTTTACACGCTACGATATATCTAACGAGATGTCGGCGGGGTCACGTCGTAAGTGACGCACATCCGGCATCATTAGTGATATCGTAGCGTGTGACAGCTATGAACGAGCAGAAATACTCACCTTCTCGTTCATCGCTGACACGTCGCTCATTTTCTAAAAATCACTCGTCCTGTTGTTCATCGTACCCGGGGCAGCACACATCGCTCCGTGTGACACCCTGGGAACGATGAACACAGCTTACCTACGTCCCGCCGCCAATGCTGAAGGAAGGAGGTGGGCGGGATGTTTACGTCCCGCTCATCTCCGCCCCTCCGCTTCTATTGGCCAGCCGCTGTGTGACGTCGCTGTGACACCGAACGTCCCTCCCCCTTCAGGAAGTGGATGTTCGCCGCCCACAGCGAGGTCGTTTGGAAGGTAAGTGCGTGTGACGGGGGGGTTACAGCATTGTGCAACACAGGCAACAAATTGCCCGTGCCGCACAAACGATGGGGGCGGGTCCGATCGCAGAATCAATTGTAACGTGTAAAGCAGGCTTTGGTGACTAAATGTAGAATTGGTGGAGGAAGGTTGAACTAGATGGACCTAGAGCTTTTTTCAACCTATGCAACTATGATGATTATGACTCACTTCTTGCTTCAGTCAGCAGAGCAGCCGCTGTTACAGATGATTATCATTTCATTTCTCCCATTTAAAAAAATAAAAAATATACACATATTTGGTATCGCCGCGATCAGAAATGCCCGATCTATCAAAATATAAAATCAATTAATCTGAATAAACGGTGTAGCAGCAAACAAATTTCAAATGCCAAAATTACGGGTTTTGGTCGTTGCAAATTTTGCAAAAAATGCAATAAAAGGCGATCAAAATGTAGCATCTGCGCAAAAATTGCACAGTTAAAAAAGTCAGCTTGAGGTACAAAAAATAAGCAGTCACTGAGCCATAGATCCTGAAAAATGAGAATGCTACGGATTGCGGAAAATGGGGCAAAGGGTCCACCCCTTTTTTTGGACAAACTTCTGAATTTTTTTTAACCCCCCCTTAGATAACAGTAAACCTGACGAGTTCATAGACACCAAACATGTGTAGGTTTACTGTTATCTAAGACATCACACCGACACATCAGTTTTACCATATAGTGAACACAGGGAATAAAATATCCCAAAAACAATCATGTAATTGCAATTTTTTTGCAATTTTTCCGCACTTGGAGGTTTTTTTGCTGGTGTCCAGTACATTATATGGTAAAAGTCATGGTTTCATTTAAAAGTACAACTTGTGCCACAAAAAACAAGCGCTCATATGGCAAGATTGATGGAAAAATAAAAAAGTTACGGCTCTCGGAAGAAGAGCAAAAAAAAAAAAAAAAAAACGGAAAATCGCCCAGGGGTGAAGGGGTTAAGTCACTTGAATGCTGCACAAAGAATTGACAAGCTGCAGATTTTAAATATATGCAGCATATGATATTTTCTGCAACACGTAGATGAGCAGGTAAAATGCTGTGGACTCTCCTGTGTGAACATCCCCTAAAGGTGTCAGGCCCCCCAGAAAAAGACATATAGACAACAAAGGGTACAGAAAGGAAAAGTGAACTAGGGCTATTACAACAATCTGGAGTATGCGTCCATCCGGAGGAGAAAAACAAGCTTTCTTCTCCACCCATTTTGCATACATGTTGTTTGCCTTTTATCCTGACTACACAAACAATGTCTGAAAGTCAGAGCCTATAATATATATTCAGTACAAGGCCACCGACTACAAAAGCAATATATTAGCTTAACGAATACCTGGAATTTGAAGAAAAATGCCAATCACTCCTTTGATAGTTGTAGAGAAGTGTGAGAGGGAATAGTGCCAGAATTATGTGCAATGAGGTCCTTCCACCTGCATCATTGCTGTTAACGATTTTTCGGTCTCTAATCTCTCCGATGTGCCCCCCCTCCCTTCTCAGCTGAGGTAGGAAGATAATAATGATAATAATAATAATTGCGCTTTACATACATTGGCATCACTGTCCCCATTGGGGCTCACAATCTAAAGTCCCTATCTGTATGTCTTTCGAGTATGGTAGGAAACCGGAGAATCCGGAGGAAACCCACGCAAACACGGGGAGAACATACAAACTCCTTGCATATGGTGTCCTTGGTGGGATTTGAACCCAGGACCCCAGCGCTGCAAGACTGCAGTGCTAACCACTGAGCCACCACAAGACTGCAGTGCTAACCACTGAGCCACCACAAGACTGCAGTGCTAACCACTGAGCCACCACAAGACTGCAGTGCTAACCACTGAGCCACCACAAGACAGCAGTGCTAACCACTGAGCCACCGTGACGCCCAGATGTCTCATCATCATCATCACCTCTGGCCGTGTCATTACTGACGAAGAATCAATTTGCAGGGGTTTTTTTTTTAACCTATTATCTACCTATGTCCTTTTTTTGGGACGCCTAATCTTTTGCTTAAAATTCATTAAATTAAATTAATCATTAATTAATATATTTAATTACATTCATTAATTTTGCTTAAATTTCATTTTTAATTTTTTTCATTAAAAATCTGTAATTTAATAAAAAAAAATGAAAGTTTCTCATTTGGCAAGTAATGGGTTAAGCAAAAAGAAAATACTGATTGTGAGCTCAATCTGATTTCATCCATTTTTGGTCATTTTGCCTAATTTTAACATCCGTTTTGCATCTGTTTTTCTCTTCGGTAACAAGAAAATAAAAAAAATTCCAAACTTCTCCTTCCCATAAAAGTAAAAATCGGATGGCACTTGGATGACAGACACATGGCATCTAAGGCCCCTTTCACACATCAGTTTTTTGCCGTCAGTCACAATCTGTTTTCTTGACAGATCCGTCGCAGATGGTGGCAAAACTGAGGCGACGGATCCGACTAGCTGGGGGCTAAATAATAATTGGAGCATGCTCAGTTCAAAAAAAAACGGAATCCGTCACCAGATTCTGTCATTTGACGGATGATGATGGCTCCTGCGCCCATAGGCTTCCATTCTACCAAATGTCGAACAACGACGGATCCATCGCTGTCCGTTTTTTGCGATGTACACAAAAAGCGGTACTGTGGCCGTTGTCTCCGTCTGACGGACAAACATTTTTCGACGGTTCCATCGAACCACGAATGAAAAGGCCATCCATCGCAATCCATCACTAATACAAGCCAATGAGAAAAAAACGGATCCAGCGGCATCAGTCGCTGGATTCGTTTTTTTCAAAATTCGGCGGATTGTGACTGATGGCAAAAAACTGATGTGTGAAAGGGGCCTAAGTGCTATCCTTTTTTTTCACAGCTTATTGACAGGCAATGGTGAGTTTCATTCTCATCACGGATCAAAAACAGACAGATTTTATATCCCCAGAAAGGCACGAATGTTAAAGGGGCGGTCGGGGGCCATTGTAGTCGTGGCAGAGCCTGCTGTTCGGCTGCAGCATCGCCCGCTGTTCTTCCTCTACACCCCAACTGCCACTTTAGTGTAATCCAGTAATAGACATACTTTTTCTTCATGCGTCACAAGCACTGACACGGTTACAGATTCTGTCAACCAAACTTTTTACTTATCAACTTCATATACAGTTTTTTATCTCGCCTGAGGCACGCACATTTTTGTTTCCCAAAGGGGTTACCATTAGCAACCAATAATTCATACATTTTGCTGTTTGACCACTTCCCTGGTACTCAGGCTCCCGTTGGGGTCCCTTAGCTCCTCTTAAGGGCCCGTTACACGCTACGATACATCTAACCATATGTCGTCGGGGTCACGTCGTTATTGACGCACATCCGGCATCGTTAAGAGATATCGTAGCGTGTGACAGCTACGAGCGACTGTGAACGAGCAAAAATGCTCACCTTATCGTTGCTCGTTGACACGTCGCTCATTTTCAAAAAATCTAACGTCCTTCTGTGCTCTGGTTGTTCATTGTTCCCGAGGCAGCACACATCGCTCCGTGTGACACCCCGGGAACGATGAACTGCAGCTTACCTGCGTCCCGCCGGCAATGCAGAAGGAAGGAGGTGGGCGGGATGTTACGTCCCGCTCATCTCCGGCCCTCCGCTCCTATTGGGCGGCCGCTGTTTGACGTCGCTGTGACGCCGAACGTCCCTCCCCCTTCAGGAAGAGGATGTTCGCCGCCCACTGCGAGATCGTTCTGGAGGAAAGTACGTGTGACGGGGGTTACCAACTTTGTGCAACACGGGCAACAAATAGCCCGTAACGCACAAACGATGGGGGCGGGTGCGATCGCACATGCGAACGCACGATAAATCGACACATGTAACAGGCCCTTTACTCTCCTTCAGCTTCATTGTTCACGGCAGAAACAACCATCTTTCCGGCCAGTCAGGACCTACTCTCTTCTCAAGAGCCCACTGACCTTCTGCTGACTGAGGGGGTTCGTTAGGTCTCCACCAGGGTATGGCCATCACTAGGGCAGCATTGCGTGTCGGGCACCCGGTTTCGACCCAGAAGGTCACGCCAAATCAAAGTTATTGGGGTTTTTCCTTCACCACGCCTCTCACAGACGCAGCCTCTTCCTTTCCCACAGGGACTCTCGTCACCAACTGACTTCTTAACCGTTATTTTTCAAACTAAGCCCCTCCCCTTCACTAAGTCCCTCTAGCCCGGGAGCACCAGGGAAGCAGCTTACACATTGTGGCCACCTAGTGGCCGCTTAAACTCAATACACAATATCATGATCTTCAAACATTGCTTAGCCTACACAGTGGATTTGCAGGTCTGGGGCGGCCGAGCTGCACACCCCCTTATACGGACATGGGACATCCCCAGCCGGAAACTATCTACTCAGATTCTGGCCGGGAGTGTACATATCGCATACTTGCTGCCACGTCACTGCTCCTCCTGGCTCTAACACTGGAAAATCTTCACAGTGTACACAATGTGAGGATTCACAAGTCTGCGGGCAAATGGATTTAGACCGGACAACCCCTTTAAGTTTAAAACGTTTGAGATCAGGATCTTTACCAATACTCTTCAAGTGATGGAAAAATCTGAAGAATCTGGACCTTTCTATCATTTGTTCCCAAACAGGGAATTACTTTACATTGAAGACCAGAATGGGAACATTACTACAAGATGGTGGCCAAAATTACTATATTGTGCTAATTGTAAGACGATATTACTTACAAGAAGGGGATAAAATGTAAAACAGAAAAATTAAAAATAACCAAAAAAGTGCATGCTTGTTATCGCTACATCCATAATGACCCAAGCTATAAAACAGCACCATAACCCATACAATGAATGCAATTTAAAAAAAATAAAATAAACGAGTGAAAAATGTTCAAAAAAGTTATCAAAATAAAAAATGATATCACTTAAAATGTCACTTTGTCATGCAAAGTATATGACTCCCCAAATTAAATTTTTTCTACGTGCAACCCATATACTCAGCTGAGTTTGAGACCCCTAGTGTAGAGTTGAGTGCCATTACAAACAACTCCAGCTGCCACTTTAAAGCAGTCAGTGTGGTAAGAAAGGAGTACAGCAAAACTGACAGCGCTGTGAAGGAAGAGCTGCTGCAATACATGTTTGCAATGACATTTAGCTAAGATGTGCTCCTCTGCCCTAACACTGACTGCCGTAACATGAAAGCAGGAAGTGTTTGTAATAACTCTCCCCTCTGCTCTAAAGTAGCGGCAGAGAACAGGACTAAAGGCCCTGTCACACACAGAGATAAATCTGCGGCAGATCTGTGGTAGATCTGTGGTTGCAGTGAAATTGTGGACAATCAGTGCCAGGTTTGTGGCTGTGTACAAATGGAACAATATGTCCATGATTTCACTGCAACCACAGATCTGCCAAAGATTTATCTCTGTGTGTGACGGGGCCTTAAGAGCAGCGCTGTCTATTATTACATCTCAGCCTGTTCTTCTCTGGGGTCCTGATATTTTCCTCCCTATATCATGGCTCCTGCTTATGACTGGGCAACTTTATAGAGGGCAACAAGTACAAGCCCCTAGCAAAAAATCTCTGGTAACGCCTCATTGGGCTTATAACTTAGAATCTAAACATTAAAAACTGATATTTCTCAATGGTGATGAAAAATAAAAAAAAAACAACAAAAGACACAATTACGTCATATCCATATTAACCCCTTAACGACCGCGGGCCGTAAAATTACGTCCTAAATGACATAATGTTACTGCCCGCGGTCCTCCGGCGGCAGCATGCCGCGATCGGCACACATCTCAGCTGATTTTCACAGCTGAGATGTGTGCCTGCTAGGCACGAGCAGAATCGTTATCTGCTCGTGCCGATTAACCCCTTATATGGCGCTGTCAATACATGACAGCGCCATTATAAGCGCGATTGCGGTAAGCATTTACTTACCACCCGAAACCGGAAGTCACGTGACGCGATCACGTGACTCCCGATAGTTGTCATGGTAGCACAGGGTCATGTGATGACTCCTGTACTACACATGACTTGGTTTCACTTTCGCTGTGCCCGGGGCACAGCAAAAGAGAAAGACAGCGTATCTGCTGTTTACAGCCTTCCAGCTGTGATCAGCAGATACTGCAGAGCGATCGGAATGCTGATCGCAATAGCCCCCTAGGGGGACTAGTAAAATAAAAAAAAAAAGTTAAAAAATAAGTTTTAAAAAATTAAAAAAAACCAAAAAAACCTAAAAGTTCAAATCACCCCCCATTCGCCCCATTGAAAATTAAAGGGTTAAAAAAATAAAAAATATACACACATTTGGTATCGCCGCGTTCAGAAACGCCCGATCTATCAAAATATAAAATCAATTAATCTGATCAGTAAACGGCGTAGCGGCAAAAAAATTCCAAACGCCAAAACGACGTTTTTTTGTCGCCACAACTTTTGCGCAAAATGCAATAAGAGGCGATCAAAACGTAGCATCTGCGCAAAAATGGTACCGTTAAAAACGTCAGCTTGAGACGCAAAAAATAAGCCGTCATTGAGCCTAAGATCCCGAAAAATGAGAACGCTACGGGTCACGGAATATGGCGTAAAACGTGCGCCACTTTTTTCGGACAAACTTCCGATTTTTTTTAACCCCTTATATAAAAGTAAACCTATACATGTTTGGTGTCTACGAACTCGCACTGACCTGAGGCATCACACCCACAGATCAGTTTTACCATATAGTGAACACAGTGAATAAAATATCTCAAAAACCATAGTGCTATCGCACTTTTTTTGCAATTTTTCAGCATTTGGAATTTTTTTGCCATTTTCTAGTACACAATATGGTAAAACTGATGGTTTCATTTAAAAGTACAGCTCGTTCCGCAAAAAATGAGCCCTCACATGACCATATTGACTGAAAAATAAAAAAGTTACGTCTCTCAGAAAAAGAATGGCGAAAAAAAAAACCGGAAAGCGAAAAATCGGCCGGTCGTGAAGGGGTTAAAGAACATAAGAATGTTCTCATCTAGAAGTTGAGCTTCTTTAAAAAAATAAAGTAGCACCAAAAAAATGCCTCTTATTTTTACTAATGAAAAAGATCGGAAAGAATTACAAAAGAAAATAAATTATCCTTACCTCCACCAATGCCCTGTTGCTCCTCATGTCACCCACCAGTCACTACTTATTAGTTCCTGTGACGAAATCCTGAAGGAAATGCTTCTCAGACAATCCCAGGAAAGGCCAATGTCACCACTTTAATGCTGAGGTATAGAGCTAAGTGAAGCAATTTGCAGAAACTTGGACCAGTAAAATGGTCAGTAGTCTGTGGCTGCCAGACGGGAGCCTTGCATATTGTCACCTACAGGCCAGAATCCCGGTATTTCTTATAATTTGTCATTGCTGCGACGTGTGACATGCATGATGTCACATCGGGACGACTAATGAGAAAAGGCACTAGTAGAAGGCTGTCTGAGGCTGTATGGCAGCCATGGACTACTGACATGGCCGCTGGACCTGGGACCCATAAATCCATTTGCTCATCTCTACTGGCGAATACTGGAATATGTACTAGGTATTCGGTATGAACAATCTGAACCCGAATATCTTCCTATTCGCCCGTCAAATCTTTATCTTTATATAGCGCTAACATATTCCGCAGCGCTTTACATACATTGGCAACACTGTCCCCATTGGGGCTCACAATCTAAAGTCCCTATCTGTATTTCTTTGGAGTGTGGGAGGAAACCGGAGAACCCGGAGGAAACCCACGCAAACACGGGGAGAACATACAAACTTCTTGCAGATGATGTCTTTGGTGGAATTTGAACCCAGGACCCCAGCGCTGCAGTGCTAACCACTGAGCCACCGTGCCACCCATCACTAACCATTCTAATCGTAGGTGATAGCTGCGGAGTCTTCCATGCAAGCTTTTGGCATTGTACTAAGTGGGGCACATTTCACACCTATAGCATGAAAAAAAAAAAACTATTTTTGTTGCCGTTGCAGTCTCTACACAAGCAAAATAGTCAACTAATTGAAGATAAACCGACGTATTTAATGACACATTTTTGCCAAAGGCTCAAAGTGAGAGGCAAAAGGAAAAATGTCAAATATTCCATAATGTAAATGATTTATGGATAAGCTAAGTGTCATAAAAAATATCAGGTGCTAAAAAATGCAAAAATGTATCCAAGTGTTATCCATTTGTCCTTGTAAATATCCAAGACATGTCTGCTTTATGTGAAGCTCTTGGAGGTGGATTATATCTTTACTCTGTTCTCATCTGTCATCAATAGCAACTTCTTTCAGCTTTGCAGGTATCCTTCATGTAGAGGCAGCACTGTCAAAATTGTTCATTTCTACTCAATCAATTTAGAGTGTCTCAATTATGACCTTAAAGGTATTTTCCCCACCAAAAATCATTATATAAGATACGTCTGATGACTGGCGGACAAATCTACTTGTGATAAATCAGCGCAGTACTATAACTTTATGCCAAACAATAAGAAGCCATGGGCAGTGTGCACAAAGCCTTAGGGTATATAGTAATTAATAAATGTTTGTCAGGGTATTTCATCTTTCGACAAGTCATAAATACAATAAATGCAGCATCACTGGAGGTAAATGTGCTGGGGCCCCAGAGAGCCATGACGTTTTCAGCATTCTTCAGTTCACGGCTTAAAGGGAACCTGTCATCAGAAAATTCGCCCAAAAGCTAAAAGCATCCCCCTCTGCAGCTCCTGGGCTGCATTCTAGGAAGGTCCCTGTTATTATTGTGCCCCATGTGAGACCAAAATAAAGCCTTTATAAAGTTCTACCTTTTTGTATGCAGCTTCTGTAAATCCGTCACGGGGGCGGGCTCTCTGCCGTCCGTTATTCTGCCTCCTGGTCCTGTATGCCGCCCCCATCGCTCCTTTCCATATCTGATGCACCGCCCACTGCTCCAGCCATCCCCGCGCATGCCCAGTGCCAGTCTCACAGGACTGAGCACTGTGACTGCTGGTGACGTGTGCGCAGGCAAGTGATTATGGACGGGACTGTGACTGTTATCAGCAAGTACCCGGCCATAATCTCTTGAGCGCGCAAACCTCACCAGCGGTCACACTGTGCTCAGGGTAGTGCTAGACTGTATGGGCTGCTTCCATGGATGACGTCCCTTTGTCATGTGATAGGGGCGTGTTCGAAATACTATCACATGACAAAGGGACGTCATCCCTGGAAGCAGCCCATACAGTCTAGCATCTACACTGAGCTCAGTGTGACCGCTGGAGAGGTTTGCGCGCTCAAGAGATTATGGCCGGGTACTTGCTGATAACAGTCACAGTCCCGTCCATAATCACTTGCCTGCGCACACGTCACCAGCAGTCACAGTGCTCAGTCCTGTGAGACTGGCACTGGGCATGCGCGGGGATGGCTGGAGCAGTGGGCGGTGCATCAGATATGGAAAGGAGCGATGGGGGCGGCATACAGGACCAGGAGGCAGAATAACGGACGGCAGAGAGCCCGCCCCCGTGACGGATTTACAGAAGCTGCATACAAAAAGGTAGAACTTTATAAAGGCTTTATTTTGGTCTCACATGGGGCACAATAATAACAGGGACCTTCCTAGAATGCAGCCCAGGAGCTGCAGAGGGGGAATCTTTTAGCTTTTGGGCGAAATTTCTGATGACAGGTTCCCTTTAAAGGGAACCAATCACCAGGATTTTTGTATATAACCTAGAGTCAGTGCTGTACTGGCACTATCAGGCTGATTCTATACTTAACATTACTGATCAGCTCGGATGTTTAGACTTTCAAATCCAAGAAAGTGAAGTATAAAAACAATCGGCAGCTGCTTGAGTGGCAGCTGCAATGGAGCAGATAGTATCTGGGTGGGTATTCATATAGATTCCCGCCCCCCTGCCTGTTGTTCCTCCCTCACTCTGTTCTCTATGCTAATTTTATTATTCAGTAATTTCTTCACTGAGATGGCGTCAGAGTTGGCGCCTGCACATAGCGTTTATCTCCGGCGCCATCTTTGTGAAGATTGTGTTACCCCTTGCTATTCTATTCTTGCGGCTGAGAAGGCAGCACATGCGCCCTTGCATCTTCTGCTCTCATTGTGACCGCGTAATCATAGAATCATAGAATGGTAGAGTTGGGAGGGACCTCAACGGCCATCAGGTCCAACCCCCTGCGAGTGCAGGGTTTCTTAAATCATCCCAGCTATAGGTTTATCCAGCTTCCACTTATAGATTTCCATTGATGGAGAGCTCACTATCTCCCGTGGTTGCCTGTTCCACTGCCTGACTGCCCTCACAGTCAGAAAGTTTTTCCTAATGTCTAATCAGAATCTCCTTCCTTTAAGTTTCATCCCATTGCTTCTTGTGCTTCCTTGTGGTAATGAGAATAGGGTGGCTCCCTCTGCAGTGTGACCTTTCAGATATTTGTAGACCGCTATTAAGTTTCATCTCAGCCTTCTTTTTTGCAAACTAAACATTTCTAATTCTTTAGCTGGTCTTCATATAGGACATGGTTTGCAGACCTTCTACCATCTTGGTTACTCTTCTCTGGACTTGCTCCAATATATCGATGTCTTTCTTGAATTGGGGGAACTGTACACAGTATTCCAAGTGGGGTCTGACCAGGGCAGAGTGTAGGGGAATAATGACCTCTCTTGATTTAGATTAAATGCTTGTCTTGATATAACCCAGAATTATGGTGGCCTTTTTAGCTGCAGCTCCACATTGTTGGCTCATGGTGAATCTGGGATCCACTATTATACCCAAGTCCTTTTCCCCGCTGCTATCACCAAGTTTTTTCCTCCCATACTATACAGTTAGGTCCAGAAATATTTGGACAGTGACACAAGTTGTGTTATTTTAGCTGTTTACAAAAACATGTTCAGAAATACAATTATATATATAATATGGGCTGAAAGTGCACACTCCCAGCTGCAATATGAGAGTTTTCACATCCAAATCGGAGAAAGGGTTTAGGAATCATAGCTCTGTAATGCATAGCCTCCTCTTTTTCTAGGGACCAAAAGTAATTGGACAAGGGACTCTAAGGTCTGCAATTAACTCTGAAGGCGTCTCCCTCGTTAACCTGTAATCAATGAAGTAGTTAAAAGGTCTGGGGTTGATTACAGGTGTGTGGTTTTGCATTTGGAAGCTGTTGCTGTGACCAGACAACATGCGGTCTAAGGAACTCTCAATTGAGGTGAAGCAGAACATCCTGAGGCTGAAAAAAAAGAAAAAATCCATCAGAGAGATAGCAGACATGCTTGGAGTAGCAAAATCAACAGTCGGGTACATTCTGAGAAAAAAGGAATTGACTGGTGAGCTTGGGAACTCAAAAAGGCCTGGGCGTCCACGGATGACAACAGTGGTGGATGATCCCCGCATACTTTCTTTGGTGAAGAAGAACCCGTTCACAACATCAACTGAAGTCCAGAACACTCTCAGTGAAGTAGGTGTATCTGTCTCTAAGTCAACAGTAAAGAGAAGACTCCATGAAAGTAAATACAAAGGGTTCACATCTAGATGCAAACCATTCATCAATTCCAAAAATAGACAGGCCAGAGTTAAATTTGCTGAAAAACACCTCATGAAGCCAGCTCAGTTCTGGAAAAGTATTCTATGGACAGATGAGACAAAGATCAACCTGTACCAGAATGATGGGAAGAAAAAAGTTTGGAGAAGAAAGGGAACGGCACATGATCCAAGGCACACCACATCCTCTGTAAAACATGGTGGAGGCAACGTGATGGCATGGGCATGCATGGCTTTCAATGGCACTGGGTCACTTGTGTTTATTGATGACATAACAGCAGACAAGAGTAGCCAGATGAATTCTGAAGTGTACCGGGATATACTTTCAGCCCAGATTCAGCCAAATGCCGCAAAGTTGATCGGATGGCGCTTCATAGTACAGATGGACAATGACCCCAAGCATACAGCCAAAGCTACCCAGGAGTTCATGAGTGCAAAAAAGTGGAACATTCTGCAATGGCCAAGTCAATCACCAGATCTTAACCCAATTGAGCATGCATTTCACTTGCTCAAATCCAGACTTAAGACGGAAAGACCCACAAACAAGCAAGACCTGAAGGCTGCGGCTGTAAAGGCCTGGCAAAGCATTAAGAAGGAGGAAACCCAGCGTTTGGTGATGTCCATGGGTTCCAGACTTAAGGCAGTGATTGCCTCCAAAGGATTCGCAACAAAATATTGAAAATAAAAATATTTTGTTTGGGTTTGGTTTATTTGTCCAATTACTTTTGACCTCCTAAAATGTGGAGTGTTTGTAAAGAAATGTGTACAATTCCTACAATTTCTATCAGATATTTTTGTTCAAACCTTCAAATTAAACGTTACAATCTGCACTTGAATTCTGTTGTAGAGGTTTCATTTCAAATCCAATGTGGTGGCATGCAGAGCCCAACTCGCGAAAATTGTGTCACTGTCCAAATATTTCTGGACCTAACTGTATATGCTTTTTACATTTCTTTTATCCAGATGTGGGATTTTGCATTTGTCTCGGTTAAATACCATTTGGTTCGCCTCGGCCCATTGTTCCAGTGTGTCTAGAGCCTTCTGAATAGGATCCCTTTCCTCTTTAGTGTTGGCTAGTCCTCTTATCTTAGTATCATCTGCAAATTTTATGACTTCTCCAATAATTCTATTGTCCAGATAATTTAAAAAGATATTAATCACCTTGAGGAATAAGGGGCCCTAAAATATATCCCTTAGCCAGATACCATGGGGCAAATTCTAAAGTCTAATGGAGTCCCTGAGTGGTTAGGTCAGACCTGTACTGGTGGTAAGATTGGGACTTAACCCTACACAAGATTAGGCAGGTGGATAGTTCAAGTAGTAAGTCCACAAACAGTTGTCCACTCGTGTTTTCCATGTATAGCACACATGTCCATTATAGTCTATGTGGTTCTTCATGTGTCGGCTATTTTTGTAGACCAGACCGAATGTCTGCCAAAAAATGAAGACAGGTTAGTTTTTGTTGTGAGTCACGGATCAAAACTTGTCAATGCAAGTCTAGGTGTCCATGAAATACTCAGGACAGCAGAAGGATGCCATCCTAGTTGCATCCTAGTGCTCTCAATTCTTTCACTGACAGATTACGAGGAGAAACCTCCATCAATTTTTTTGCATATTAGTAATAATGATAAATAATAGCAAAAGCATAGACACTCATCCAACATTAAAGAAATTCTGATTCAGCACACTTATGAAATCGCTTAGTTTTTGTTTTTTTTGCCACGTATGAGAAAGATGTCTGTATTATGCCGAAATGGAAACTTTATGTATTGTGAGGTAGCGACCACCAATGTGGTAAATGGTCGCTATATGTCACAGTGGAGAAGGTACCTGCGATATTTAAACGGAAGAGGTTGCTATGGGACTTGTAGTCCACAAAGGCTTCTTGCTGCATATAAGGGTCAGGTTCCCTTTAATAATCCCAGGGTGCTGTGCAGGTCTGAGAATCACAGACCTCCACCTGTGGGTGTGTCCAGCTTGATTTAGGAGACTGGCAGTGTGTGTTCTAGAGAGTGAGAGCAGAGCAGAGAGCTCTGGATGGAGCAACCTGTGTGGAGGCTGAGCACAGGGCTCTAATATTGAGTCTGAGTCGAGACTGAGGTGAGTGCAGCCAGGCCAGGGCTGTAGGGCCGAACCTCTCCTGGAAGAGACACAGACCCAGTGGTCTGCAGAGGGCCCTGGGGCTGAGAAGGAACCTCAGCTAGAGGTGTCTGCTGGCAGGTGCCAGAGAGTGGGGAAAGTGGTTAAACTTCCACTATGGACTTGTAATGGACTGGAAGCCATGGTACGTGGATTGTTTATGTACAAGAGCAGGTTATATCGGGAGTATTTTAAATAAACTGCTGGAATTGTTATAAAGAGACTGTACGTGTGTTGCTGACGCTACCTGACGTGTGGCCCCCATACATTCGGGGCCCACACCGTCACAGTATAGATAGCATAAGTAGGGTCCACATGTTGGGTTTGTTTGCGGCATCATTCACACTTTTGTTTTTCTCTAATGCATGAAAAAAAAAAGCAATTTCATACGTGTGCTGGATCAGAATTTCACCAATGTTGGGTTTCAAACCCAGGACCCGCAGGCTGAATCCGGCCCGGAACACTTTATGTGGCCCACAGGATCAGGACGAAGAAGAACCAGTTCTCCACTTTCCTCGCAAGGAGAGCCGGTGGAAGCAGAGTGGAAGTATGCGCCAGAGAGCTGTGTGCTGGCCCCAGCCCCTCCAGTAAGTATTGGCTGTGATCTATGTCAACATATCCAGTGCTTAGTCGATGGAGTAGCCAGCAGAAGGAGCGGGTTCCATCTTTCAAACTGAGTGAAAGCAGTGAACCAGCACAAAAAGTGAATGCAGTCAGTTGGCACAAAAAGTGAACTCAGCTGGTACAAAAAGTTAACGCATGCAGCTAGCACAAAAGTGAGCGCAGTCAGACAGCACTTTTGTGTGGTTCCATGTTTGAATCAGATGATAAAAATTCCGGCACACCGATCTTCCATAAAAAAGTAGCTTTATTCATACATCCATAGGTGTATTAAAAATATCAATCTTCACGCCATCATGGCCCTGTCTTACATGTTTCGAAACACGTCCTTATTCATAGGCATACAAACCTGTACTAAACACACACACTATATACAAGCTAGACTACTGTCACGTGTAAACAGAATAAATGATGAACCAATTAGTTGATTAATCACGTGTAAATTTGTGGAAGAACCTCCCAAATGCACAACCTGTTCCGAAATGTGTAAGACAGGTCCATATTGACCTGCAAATTGATGTTTTTAATATACCTATGGATGTTTGAATAAAGCTACTATTTTATGGAAGATCGTCATCCTGGAATTTTCATCACCTGTTGCTTTGTGTGGACACCAGCCACTTGCCTGCACCTATGGATCCATTGGGTATTTTGATGAGCTTTTTCCCTTCCCTTATCCCACCTATTTATGTTTGAATCAGAGCAGACATAGGCACAGCTCTCTTAATCATACTATCTGGGGACAGCTCTCTTATAGTCCTATTACCCAGGGACAGCTGTCATATAGCCCTAAGACCCAGGGACACCTGTCATAAAGCCCTACTACCCAGGGACAGCTGTCATATAGCCCTAAGACCTAGGGACACCTGTCATAATGCCCTACTACCCAGGGACAGCTGTCATATAGCCCTAAGACCTAGGGACACCTGTCATGTAACCCTACTACCCAGTGACAGCTGTCATATAGCCCTACTACCCAGAGGGACAGCTGCTGTTTAATCCTATCAACCAGTGACAGCTGTCATATAGCCCTACTAACCAGGGACAGCTGTCAAAAAGGCCTCATACCCAGGCAAAGCTGTCATATAGCCCTACTACCCAGGCAAAGCTGTCATATAGCCCTACTACCCAGGCAAAGCTGTCATATAGCCCTACTACCCAGGCAAAGCTGTCATATAGCCCTACTACCCAGGGACAGCTTTTGTATAGCTCTACTACCCAGACTCAGCTGTTATATAGCTTTACTACCCAGGGATAGCTGTTGTATAGCCCTACTACATAGGGACAGCTGTCTTATAGCCCTATTACACAGGAACAGCTGTCATATAACCCAACTACCCAGGGACAGCTGTCATATAGCCCAACTACCCAGGGACAGCTGTCATATAGCCCTACTACCCAGGGGCAGCTGTCATATAGCCCTACTACCTAGGGACAGCTGTCTTATAGCCCTACTACCCAGGGACAGCTGTCATATAGCCCTTCTTCCCAGGGGCAGCTGTCATATAGCCCTACTACACAGGGACACCTATCATACAGCCCTATTACCCAGGAACAGAGTTCTTAGCCATTTTACCTATTACCGTATTACCTATTACTCATAGAAATATGTGACACTAGCATGCTCTGGTCGCATTGCAGTTCGCATTCGGACTGTGATTCACAGACGTCTACATGAGGCCTTACAAAAGTGTCCCTTTGAAGACAACCATAATTCTGATGTGGTGCTCTGTGAAAATGAGTTTGACACCCCGGCTATATTAGATATTCATATGTCCATGAATATGCACATAATTTACTTTGTTAATTACGTAAAGGTTATGTGTTGCAAAATCTGTCTTTGCAGATAATCAATTCTGTTTCATAGTGTGTGGAAAGCAATTTGCAATCATATTTGAAACCAAATTTCAAGAGTTTCTATAATTTAAATACAAGAAACAGCGAAAATCATTTTTCCCTCTAAAAAAAGCAGGAAAAATAGCAATGCATAGCGTAAAAAGGCCCAAGTGCTGGTCTTGTAGTAATCCTGTGTGTGTATACATGTCTTTCTCTGTGGAGAACACGTTTGCAGCAAGCAATAATTGTATTACATTAATATTTCCTACAGATAAGATTAGACTGACAGATGTTCAGGTAGGTGTCTTAACCTTTTACCTTCCCCCATGAGGAAGCGGCCAGCAATGTCCTAAAGGCCGCGAAACGTACGTCGGGGTCTTTTTCACACCACCGGACCTTGGTAATGCCTTTTGTATTTTGGATTCACTGTTTCACTCATGCCTAAATATTGTTGATACTTTATGTATGCCTTTTTTGATCCCTCTATATTGAGCAACATTGCATGTTACATGACCATTGATGATTTTGGCCATTTTTCCTTATTGCCATTTGGCATTACTTTGGGATCTCTGATGATTTACTTGGTATTAATTTATTGGGAGGCTTCATATGTGAGTATCTCTTATATTTGCATTACCATTGGTCTGTACCCGATAACAATAGTCATCATTCCCCACTTTCCTACTGTAATACCATCTCATGTTTTTAACTGTGTTTACATTTTTGCACTATGCACTTTTGAATGTTCTCAATAAATATTTAATATAATTCAGCATTTTTGCTCAGGTTTTCTCTTCTTTGGTTATGATCTTGATGAGCTGCTGTTAGCCAATTGTGGGTTTTCCAACATTGGCTCATTTTTTGTCTTTCTCTGATGGAATTTAAGTTTCTATTCTTCAAGGCCTGTATAAGGATATATATCAAACTACATGAGTCAGAACTTTGCAGCAATTTGCGCCATGAGACTGACCTTCTTGACTTGCACTGTATTTCTTATGTATTTCAAACACTTTCTACACTTTGACAAAAAAGATGCGGCTTCCTTGTAAAGGGAGTGGTTTAGTGGAAAGGGCCTTGTCCGAAAAACCAACATAACTCACCAAAAAATGCACCACAATTTTAGGGCAAATTGTAATTTGTGTGCAAATTTAGTTACTATAAAATGTTGTCACACTGAGGAATTTACAAACATCGACAACTGTCATGGCGTCGTCGGGATCTGTTCATACTACAGATTTTGACACTCTGCCTGATAACTTCTCTGAGGTCTGTAATCAGCGCAGGCTGACTTGGGCGTCAACCAACAGATTGGTAGTTCATAGGCAAGCTAGCAAGAGTTAATCTCTGCGAGTATGCTTGTGAGTCATTCTTCATCACAGGTTGTGGGGGTCAATCACATCTCCTCCTATCCTATATATGCTGGCTGAACACTTCCATTAGTGCTAGCTATAGTTTATCTTAGGTGGTCTGGTGAGGGGTTGTGATTCAGACTAACTGGTGGTTGTAGTACTTGTTTCTGTGTGCGGTTGTGGTGTTAACCCTTGTTGTCTTTTTGTCACTACCTTCCTGATCTTGCTTTTCTCCTGAGTTTCTCATTGTTGGTTCCTGTGTATTTGCAGTGTGTCAGAGTTTTGGGTTTCCCCTGTCTTTCTGTGTTTCCATCTCTCCTGCTGCTTCCTTCCCTGATAGGAGGGGGAATTAGATCAGTTCTGTTCAGGAGCTTAGCCAGGCATGGGCCTCAGGCATCTCCACCATTAGAGGTAACCCTGAGGTTAGAAATAGCTTAGGGACCCTAGAGTGAGGAACAGCATAGGAGCCCCTGTCCTTTGCTTTCCTACAGTCACATCGCAATAAGTTTAGACAGTCTGAAGAACAGGGGGTGTACATGCTATTGTTCCTACCAGTGCACAAGATACTATCTACACTGTGTGCAGAAATATTAGGCAAATGAGTATTTTGATCACATGATAATTTTTATACACGTTGTCCTACTCCAAGCTGTATAGGCTTGAGAGCCAACTACCAATTAAGTAAATCAGGTGATGTGCATCTCTGTAATGAGGAGGGGTGCGGTGTAATGACATAAACACCCTATATAAGGTGTGCTTAATTATTAGGCAACTTCCTTTCCTTTGGCAAAATGGGTCAAAAGATTTGACGGGCTCTGAAAAGTCCAAAATTGTGAGATGTCTTGCAGAGGGATGCAGCAGTCTTGAAATTACCAAATTTTTGAAGCGTGCTCACCGAACAATCAAGCGTTTCATGGCGAATAGCCAACAGGGTCGCAAGAAGCGTGTTGGGCAAAAAAGATGCAAAATAACTGCCCATGAATTGAGGAAAATCAAGCGTGAAGCTGCCAAGATGCCATTTGCCACCAGTTTGGCCATATTTCAGAGCTGCAACGTTACTGGAGTATCAAAAAGCACAAGGTGTGCCATACTCAGGGACATGGCCAAGGTAAGGAAGGCTGAAAAACGACCACCTTTGAACAAGAAATATAAGATAAAACGTCAAGGCTGGGCCAAGAAATATTCGAAGACTGATTTTTCAAAGGTTTTATGGACTGATGAAATGAGAGTGACTCTTGATGGGCCAGATGAATGGGCCAGAGGCTGGATCAGTAAAGGGCAGAGAGCTCCATTCCGACTCAGACACCAGCAAGGTGGAGGTGGGGTACTGGTATGGGCTGGTATCATCAAAGATGAACTTGTGGGACCTTTTCGGGTTGAGGATGGAGTGAAGCTCAACTCCCAGACCTACTGCCAGTTTCTGGAAGACAACTTCTTCAAGCAGTGGTACAGGAAGAAGTCGGTATCGTTCAAGAAAAACATGACTTTCATGCAGGACAATGCTCCATCACATGCATCCAACTACTCCACAGCGTGGCTGGCCAGTAAAGGTCTAAAAGATGAAATAATGACATGGCCCCCTTGTTCACCTGATCTGAACTCCATAGAGAACCTGTGGTCCCTCATAAAATGTGAGATTTACGGGGAGGGAAAATAGTACACCTCTGTGAACAGTGTCTGGAGGCTGTGGTGGCTGCTGCACGCAATGTTGATCGTAAACAGATCAAGCAACTGACAGAATCTATGGATGGTCGGCTGCTGAGTGTCATCATAAAGAAAGGTGGCTATATTGGTCACTAATTTTTTGGGGGTTTTGTTTTTGCATGTCAGAAATATTTATTTCTAAATTTTGTGCGGTTATATTGGTTTACCTGGTGAAAATAAACAAGTGAGATGGGAATATATTTGGTTTTTATTAAGTTGCCTAATAATTCTGCACAGTAATAGTTACCTGCACAAACAGATATCCTCCTAAGATAGCCAAATCTAAAAAAAAAACCCACTCAACTTCCAAAAATATTAAGCTTTGATATTTATGAGTCTTTTGGGTTGATTGAGAACATAGTTGTTGATCAGTAATAAAAAAAATCCTCTAAAATGCAACTTGCCTAATAATTCTGCACACGGTGTAGTCTAAATTTGCACTGCGTAATTAGACCGAATCAATAAATATGCTGCTATTCCTGTTATCTTTTCCTTTTAAGCTCAATAAAACATATGTTGGTATAGAAAACGCAGTACACTGTTGGTTCGCTCTGGAATTCCTAGAACGTGAGATACACAACCATTAGAGGATTTTTCCACCACTTTTCACTGGCTCATCATAAGTGTATCAAATGTGGATGGGCACATCTTCCGGTCAGTAGGTGCCCACCAGGACGCATCGATGGCCCGTCATATTCATTAACCCCTTCACCCCCGGCCACTAAAACACCCTAATGATCGGGCCATTTTTTGCAATTCTGACCAGTGTCATTTTGACAGGTTATAACTCTGGAACGCTTCAACGGATCCCGGCGATTCTGACATTGTTTTTTCATGACATATTGTACTTCAGGATAGTGGTAAATTTAGGCCGATACTTTTTGAGTTTGTTTGTGAAAATTTCAGAAATTTGGCGAAAATTTTGAAAATTTTAAACTTTGAAATTTTATGCCTATAAATATGAGAGTTATGTCACACAAAATAGTTGCTAAATAACATTTCCCACTTGTCTACTTTACACCAGCGCAATTTTCGAAACAAATTTTTTTTCCGTTAGGAAGTTAGAAGAGGTCAAAGTTCATCAGCAATTTCCCATTTTTCCAACAAAATTTACAATACCAAGGAAAAAATGAAAAATTTACTTTTATACAGAAAAATGTTACTTTAGCCATAAAACTTTAATTTTCACAAGGGAGAAAAGAGAAAATGCACCATAAAATTTATCGTGCAATTTCTCCTGAGTACACCGATATCTCATATGTGGTAAAAATCAATTGTTTAGGCACATGGCAGAACTCGGAAGGCAAGGAGCGCCATTCGAATTTTTGAACGCAAAATTAGCTGCACTCATTAGCGGACGCCATGTCGGGTTTGAAGACCCCCTGAGGTGCCTAAACAATGGAGCTCCCCCACAAGTGACCCCATTTTGGAAACTAGACCCCTCAAGGAATCTAGATGTTTGTTGAGCACTTTGAACCCCTGGGGGCTTCACAGAAGTTTATAATGTTGAGCCTCAAAAAAATATTTTTTTACCACAAAACTCAGTTGCTGGATCCGTTTTTTTCAAAATTCGACGGATTGTGACTGACGGCAAAAAAACTGATGTGTGAAAGCGGCCTTAGCATGTGGGTGTGCTAACAAGCTGAGAGGGCAGACTAGTCAGGGGAAATAACACTCTTGCGACTAGTCCCTGACTTCATTAGCATATTATATAGGATCTTTAGAAATACTTTTTCTAAAGCTCTCTTTATCTATGCTACTAGATACAGGGACAATTAGGCAGGGATTAGCAATATGCACCCAGAACTGCTCGTGGTTCTGAGTGCATATTGGACCTGACAGGTTCCCTTTAAGTTTCGGTGTTCGTACCGAACACAGAATATTCAAAAAAGTAAGTTTTCTAGTTCGGGTACTTTAAGTATGCAAACCACTCGATCAAGCATCACTGTGCTCGGATACGCTCGGTGCTTGGTCCAGTGCGAGCCACTTGCAGTGTTTGAACGGTTCGCACTGGGGGTAAAATCTGCATTTTTGGATGTATTGTGCACTATAAAAAACAAAAACCTCAAAAACCTTTCCCGGAAGTGATCTGTTTATGGTTGCCTGTGTGTGGCCGGAGAGACGAACTGCCCAATCAGTGACTTCCAATGAGGTTCAGCTCAAGGCCCGGTTCAGAACCGAACTGTAGATGGATGAACCCGAAGAACCGAACTTCAATGGATCCGCTCATCTCTGGTCAGTATTCATTCAAACAGAGGCAGATGCTCAGTGGCCACTATACAGTTACACAGTTGTGCCATATACAATTTGTTCTCCTTGCATAGTTTCCCATACATTAACTTTCATATAAGGCTCCAGTTTAAGACCTTGCTGTGTCCTATAAAATTACAGAAATGTGAATTTATACACTTCTAAATTAGGAAGAGTTTATTTGGCTCCGAATAAACAGGAAACACAACGCCAGCTGAAACATGTTCTGCTAAATGACAGTGAATGGAGGCGCCTAATAATTAACATGAAATTAACATATAAGATAGTGTGTCACTAAAATAACAGGAGCCACAAGTATATAATAAATATATTTTACAAAGCTAATAATATAAGAGAAACACGGCGCTCTCTAGTATAGGTGATGGATAGGGTCCCAGTCTTTGATACAAATAGTAAAAATCCGGCACTCAGAGGAGTAAAGTATGTGAAACAATTAGTGCTTTTTATTTTAATAGTCCAACAAATAATGTGAACTACAGTGATGTTTCGGTCTCTTTTTGACTTTATCCTTTGGAGGTATACGGGTAAAGGCTGAGGCATGCAGCTCTGTAAGAAGAGCGACAACGTCCCTAGGGCCTCTTTCACACATCCATGAAAAACCACGCACGTTTTTTTACGGACGTGTCAAAGGTGCGTAATGCCCTCTGTGAGCCGTGTGTATGGCACACGTGTGTTCTCCGTGTGTTATCCGTGATAACACACGGAGAACGGGAGCTTTCTATTCACCTGTCCCTGGCGTCGCTGTCCGTGGTGCTGATCTTCGGTCTCCGGTCCTGCCGACTCCCCGCTGCTGATGCTTCCGGCCGCAGTGAAGTGAATATGCAATGAGCAGCGGTCAGAAGCAAGTGACAGCAGCGGCAGAGACAGCAGGGCTGGAGAAGGTGAGTAAAGTTTTTTTTTTTCTCTCGCAGACACATGTGTGTTCTCCAGTGCGTGTCACACGGAACACATCCGTGTGGGCCGTTTGTGTTCCGTGTGACCCGTTTGCGGTCCGTGTGACACCCGTGATGCCGGAGAAAACGGGGACATGTCTACGTGTGGAGCACACAAGCACACGTATGCTCCACACGTACACACGGTCCATGGCAGAATACGCACGTGAGCGCAGACCCATTGATTTTAATAGGTCTACGTGTACCCGTGTCTCTGGTACGTGAGGAAACGGACCAAACACATACCGGAGACAAGGACGTGTGAAAGAGGCCTAGGGGAGAGCACTGCATGCCTCAGCCTTTACCCCTATACCTCCAAAGGATATAGGTCAAAAAGGGACCCAAACGTCACCAGAAGTGACGCTCATACCTGTGTTCGCTGTGACCACACTTCTGAATGCCGGGCACTTCTGGTCATGAGCAATATGAAGCCAGGTGCATGCGTCCTGGCTTCAGAGAGGTCTAGTGCGCATGACCAGAAGTGCCCGGCATTCACAAGATCGGTCACACAAACACAGGTACGTGCATCACCACTGGTAATGTTGCATTGAATAGCATGTTAGCATACCCTTGTGGGCGTACTAACATGCTAAGAGGGTGGACTATTTGGGGGATAACATGCCCTTGGGACTAGACCCTGCGCTCATTAGCATAAGATAAAAGATCTTTAGAAATACTATTATCCTTTTAATACTTTTGATCTTTTATGATATGTCAATGAGCACAGGGACTAGTCACAAGAGTGTTATTTCCCCTGACTAGTCCGCCCTCTCAGCTTGATAGCACACCCATATGCTAAGGGGGCGGACTAGTCGGGGGAACTAATGCCCTTTCAAGTAGTCTCCGCCCTCATTAACATATCATAAAGGATTTTTAGAAATACTTTTTCTAAAGATCCCTTTATCTATGCTACTAGATACAGGGACAGGGCAGGGATTAGCAATATGAAACCAGAACTGCTCGTGGTTCTGGGTGCATATTCCACCTGACAGGTTCCCTTTAATACAGCATCAATGCAACCCCCTCCCACTCTAAAGCATTTACAGTACTTATTTTGATGGGGTGGGGGCTCAAAAATGTTCTTTAAATGTGATATTGGGTTATTTTTATCTGCTAAAGGAGACAAAGAATGAGAAATTGTAACTCTAATCAGTCATTATATATCCCACCCTGGACCGTGGCCCAGTTCTGTAGAACTGCCCATATTCTCTGGAATAGGAGCTGCTACGTAGTAACTTTTAGAGGCCCCTACAAATTTACTGGAGCTGCACAGCTGAGCTGCGTACAATGTATTTTTATGCAGGTGGAGCAAATGGGTGCCAATCGGTGGGTGTGCCGGCCATCAGACCCCCATAGATTTGATTTCAGACCTCCATTGATCTGTATTCTTGTGACCGCTCATCAATGTACCATTTTAACCCTCCAGAGTATCTGCTGCGCACACCACTGCACATCTGCAGAGATAACAGATGGTAGGTCTGGGATTTCTTTCGTGGAAATATGCGTCAAATAAAATGTTATATAATTGCACTTTAAGCCTTTAATGACCGCATGATATGACTGGTGCACGTATGGTTATAACTGCATTTCCTCTCCTTTAACATGACAAGTGTCTTCCTATTAACTTATAGATTATGTGACACTTTTATTAACCTTTACAAGTTCCCTTGCCAAAGTAATAATCCCAGCAGAAGACATAAACCGGTGTGATCCCTGACTGTCATGTGCTAACCGGATAATTCACTTGTTCCACACTTGGCCTGGTTACCACCGTGTCACAGAGGAGAACTCGCCCTATAATTATATACATAAGACTAGTGTCACCTAAGACTTCAGTGAGCAGATAATCAGCATCTTGTGGGGTTACTATGGCAGATATACAGTATAGTGAAATCCAGCACTGTACTTGGTCTTATGTTGCGGTAGATGCCCAAGGTTACTTAGCAGCTCATTGCCCAGAGCATTACACTCTATGATGACTTGCCCTGTCACAGATAAGTGACGCACAAGCATCCGGCCATCCACATGATTTACAAGTTAATGTATTTTATCTAATAAGACCTCCTGTTACTATTTCATGGTCCACTTTTGATCATGTGCCCACTGTATGCGCTTTCCGTGGTGGACATGGGTCAGCTGTAACGGTGTATATGGAGAGCCGGGGGCAGGGGCTCCTAGACTAGGGGACCCTAGCTATCCCTAATCCTATATTTACTTCTGATGGTGAGTATATCTGGGCCGCCTTCCTTGCCCTGCTCCTGACCAGCCCTGATCTAAAGCGGGCTTTACACTCTACAATATATCTTACGATGTGTCGGCGGGGTCACGTCGTAAGTGACGCACATCCGGCATCGTAAGTTATATTGTAGCGTGTGACAGCTACGTGCGATTGCGATTGAACGTTAAAACGTTCATCGCATGCACGTCGTTCAATTGCTAAAAATTGAACGTGAGGTTGTTCAATGTTCCCGAGGTAGCATACATCGCAGTGTGTAACACCCCGGGAACGATGACCAGATCTTACCTGCGTCCCGCGGCTCCCGCCGGCAATGCGGAAGGAAGAAGGTGGGCGGGATGTTTACGTCCCGCTCATCTCCGCCCCTCCGCTTCTATTGGCTGGCTGCCGCGTGACGTCGATGTGACACCGAACGTCCCTCCCGACGTTCGCCGCCCACATCGAGGTCGTATGGTAGGTAAGTACGTGTGACGGCAAATAATCGTTTGTGCAACACGTTCAACGACTTGAACGTGCCACACATACGATGGGGGCGGTTACGATTGCATACGATATCGTATGCTTAATCGTAACGTGTAAAGCAGGCTTTATATGCTCTCCCCCCAACCCTGGCCCCTGGGGAGGGCCAGGGCAGAAGTGATGAAGACAACAGAAATAGGCAAACAGGCGTAACCGAAACTCTATATCATGACATGCACACAGAGATGTATAAGACAAAAAGAGCTTAAGAGGAAAACAGCAAAACGGGAGAAAGCCACAACAACTCTATGCACAAAGTAATACAATCACTAGCAGGACTGAGATACAAAAACACATGGATTGGTTTAGCAAAAGCTATAGTTGGCATGGGAAGATAGTTCCACCACCTTAAAACGGCAGAGAGTAACTGTGATAGGTCTCCCACAACATGTGATCCAAGAGATAACCAGCAAGCTAGCAGAAATTAACTCCTGCAAGCCTGATCACTAATCAGAACACAGCTAGTTGACGCCCAAGCCTGTCTGTGTAAGGCCGGATTCACACTTGCAAGTGACTCGTGCGAGTCTCGCATTGCATCACCTGGCACGGCCTCATGCTCTCCGGACACGAGCGTCTCAGCTGCATAGAAATACATGCAGCCGACCAGCTCCTTTCAGGAGGTGATGCGATGCGAGACTCGCACAAGTCAAGCCCGAGTCACTCACAAGTGTGACTCCGGCCTACCTCACAAGCACCAAGGGAGGCATAGTGTGGAGTGTCAGGTTCCGCAGTGTGAACAGCATCAAATGCCGCCATGACACTCGGCGAGCTTAGGGCCAAATACCGTGTGACGTCAGCATGGTCAATCTAGCCCATACACAGCTGTGATGCACTGTGTGATCGGACACCTTTCCATCATAGATAGCAGTAATTTTCATACAACAGTCGCTCCTCTTTGGGATTGGACCAGACGAGCCAACATCTGCTCCCCACGCAATGCATAAATGAGTTTTGGGTGCCCATGAACGGTTGTTGGTTCTCCAATTGTCCTTCGTGAATCATTTTTGGCAGATATTAACCATGAATTCTCATGATATCTCACAATGTATACTATTTCCAAGATGTTCTGACCCAGTCATCTAAAGATCGCAATTTGGATGTGGTGAATGTCGCTCTGTTCCCTACACTTGCCCATTTTTTATGCTTCCAACTTCAAGAACTGATTGATCATTTGCTGCCGAATATTCCCAACTCAATGGCTGCGAGCACATGAACAAGCCAATCCATGCAAATCTAAAAATACGGAGCGCTGATAGTGTAATACCAGATGGACAAGTGCGGTATACCAGAAATAAACACTCACCTGAATCAGTTGTGAAAGTCACAACCACTAGTACGCATGAGATAATGGCGTCTGCTGCAGCCTCACGTGGATGAGCATACAAAATGGAGTAGAGAAGGGGTTAACGCCGCGCATCAGCCAAATGAAGATGTAGAAATGTCGATGATGATTAAACTTTCTTTTTATTCAATAGGTCTACGCGTTTCGAGGTGAAAACCTCTTCCTCAGGACCAGTACATCAACAAAAAGCAGCTTTTTTGTTGAGTACTGGTCCTGAGGAAGAGGTTTTCACCTCGAAACGCGTAGACCTATTGAATAAAAAGAAAGTTTAATCATCATCAACATTTCTACATCTTCATTTGGCTGATGCGCAGCGTTAACCCCTTCTCTACTCCATTTTGTATGCACAAGCCAATCCATAGCAGAAGTCTGAGTGTGGGTATGTACACACGTTCCGTTTTTGCAGCAGATTTTTCTGCCACAAATATTAGAGTGTTGGCAGGAAAAAACGATGCGTAGTTTTGCATCAGTTTTTCATGTTTTTTTTTCCAACATTAATTTCAATGGATGGAAAAACGCTGCAAAAACACTGAAACAATTAACATTCTCCATATTTAAAACTGCAAGGAAAAAAATAAGCAGAGTGTGCATGAGGCTTCAGAAATCTCGCTCACTTAGCTGACACCGTAAGACGCTGAATTTCTTCATGTTTGCAAAAATACTTGGCAAAAATGCAACGTGTGACCAAGACCATTGAGTTATGGGTTTCATATTTAACAATTGTGGGGTGGATTTGCCCCTGGATTTCTGCGCTGTATGAACATTGCCTAAGAGGGGAGGAAGCCTTTGATAGGATAAGTTCATCCATACGCTCTATTATCCTTACTTTTGGGAGGGAATCAGTATGTCAGTTTTGAAATATGGCAGACAATAGGCTAAAAGATCAGTGACAGATTAATATAATCACGGCTGTCACTCACAGGTTTTCCCATCTATAAACCATTTCCATCATAGAAAAATACCTGCACATGTAAACAGTGTGAGGGGAACCTGTCAGATGACTCACGCTACACAAAGCATGGACAGCATGAATTAGGCTGGGGCTGCCTGACAACGTGTCGTGCGACAGCAATTCTCAGGCAATCCCGTGCACCCAAAAACATGCGCAACTTGTTCTGCAACTTGCTGATTTTCCTGGACAAACAATGGCCAAATGGCAGGCAAGTTGCCGTCGTATGTCACTGGCAACGAAGTCTATGTGAAGTGATCCACATGTGGTCCAACACATCTTGAGATTAATGTGACTCCGTGTCGCGGTCGCGGGAGGTTACAGATCACAATACAACATCAGAGGAAATCCCAAAGGGAATCATATCAATGTGGCACAACTCGTGCAGGACCGCCGCCATCATTCCAAATTCCCATCTTTAAGGGCTCGCTCACACCATCGGATCGCACTCAGACTGATATTATTCTAGAGGGAGGTGCACGTGTCAGACTTTTTGTTCTCGGACAGATTCTGTCCTCAGACACAAATTGCAGCATGTCTGAGTTGGATCCAATATTCGGCCATGGAAGTCAATGAGTCGGTGGGAAACAATGGACTGCACTCGGATGACATCTGAGTGCAGTCCTATTTTCATGGACGGACAATGGAGAAGACATTTTTTTTCTTCATCCAAGAAAATTGTATCATTCTATGGAAAAACTCTGATCAAACTCTGATCGGATTGTCATTAGTACAATCAGCCCGATTCTCTCAGATGACAGAATCTATGCTTGTCTGACCCCAGCCTAAGGCGGGCTTTGCACGTTGCAACATCGCAAGCCGATGCTGCGATGTCGCACGCGATAGTCCCCGCCCCGTCGCAGGTACGATATCTTGTGATAGCTGGCGTAGCGAAAATTATCACTACGCCTGCTTCACATGCACTCACCTGCCCTGTGACCGTCGCTCTGGCCGGCGACCCGCCTCCTTCCTAAGGGGGCGGGTCTGCAGCGTCGTAGCGACGTCACACAGCAGGCGGCCAATAGCGGCGGATGGGCGGAGATGAGCAGGATGTAAACATCGCGCCCACCTCCTTCCTTCCGGCAGGTAAGGAGAAGTTCCTCGCTCCTGCGGCGTAACACACAGCGATGTATGCTGCCGCAGGCACGAGGAACAGCATCGTACCTGTCGCGTCAGCGTAATTATGGAAAAGTCGGAGCCTGCAACGATGATACGATAACGACGCTTTTGCGCTCGTTAATCGTATCATCTAGAATTTACACACAACGATGTCGAAAGTGACGCCGGATGTGCATCACTTTCGATTTGACCCCACCGACATCGCACGTGCGATGTTGCAACGTGCAAAGCCGCCCTAAGGCTAAAGCTCCCACAACAAGTATCTGATGTACTTATGATGCTGAAGGCTTACTGCACCAATTAGTTAAAGGGGTATTTCCATCTCCAAGATCCTATCCCAATATGTAGTAGGTGTAATAATAATAATATTAGCAAATATCTCCAATTAGAAATGTAGTATAGTTCTCCTGATATAGTCATGTCTCTTACCTCAAGTGCAGGGCATTGCAGCAGCTTAGGTATCTAAGGTTACAACCACCAGCAACTAACTCAGGCCTCGGTTCCACTTGCATTTTGCACAGACGAGTGCAATCTGATAAAACATCGGATTGATCTCACTCTAGTGCAAAACTATGGGGCAGTGTCCATCTGCGATTGATTACTCATGTCATATCTGCATGAGAAATGAGTGGCAACATGCTGCCTTTGACACAGAGTCTCAGTTCACACGAACCCATACAAGTCTATGGGAGTATGTGAAACATCACACTGCACTCACATGTCATCCAACCGCAGTACGGTGTACGCAGAGACAGACAGCGGAGGAGATGGGAAGAAAGTGCTGCCTCCCTTTTCTCCGCAGCTGTGATACGATCAAAGATCACATCACAGTCACATGACCGTCGGCAGACGCTCGCAGCAGAGGGTCATTAGCATATCGCTTCTGATGCTCCCGCATCACAAGTTATGCGCAAGTGGAACTGTACCCTGAGGCTAAAGGCCCCGTCACACTAAGCAACATCACTAGCAACATCGCTGCTAACGAACAACTTTTGTGACGTAGCAGCGATGTTGCTGTGTGTGACATCCAGCAACAACCTGGCCCCTGCTGTGAGGTCGCTGGTTGTTGCTGAATGTCCTGGGCCATTTTTTAGTTGTTGCTCTCCCGCTGTGAAGCACAGATCGCTGTGTGTGACAGCGAGACAGCAACAACTAAATGTGCAGGCAGCAGGAGCCGGCTTCTGCGGAGGCTGGTAACCAATGTAAATATCGGGTAACCAAGAAGCCCTGTCCTTGGTTACCCGATATTTACCTTTGTTACCAGCCTCCGCCGCTCTCAGCTGTCAGTGCCGGCTCCTGCTCTGTGCACATGTAGCTGCAGCACACATCGGGTAATTAACCCCATGTGTGCTGTAACTAGGAGAGCAAGGAGCCAGCGTTAAGCAGTGTGCGCTGCTCCCTGCTCTGTGCACATGTAGCTGCAGCACACATCGGGTAATTAACCCGATGTGTGCTGTAACTAGGAGAGCAGGGAGCCAGCGCTAAGCATTGTGCGCTGCTCCCTGCTCTCTGCACGTGTAGCTGCGTGCACTGGTAACCAAGGTAAATATCGGGTTGGTTACCCGATATTTACCTTAGTTACCAAGCGCAGCATCGCTTCAGTGCATCGCTGCTGGCTGGGGGCTGGTCACTGGTTGCTGGTGACAGCTCACCAGCAACCCGTGTAGCGACGCTCCAGCGATCCCTGCCAGGTCAGGTTGCTGGTGGGATCGCTGGAGCGTCTGACTGTGTGACCTCTCACCAGCAACCTCCTAGCAACTTACCAGCGATCCCTGTCAGGTTGTATCGTTGTTGGGATCGCTGGTAAGTTGTTTAGTGTGATGGTACCTTAAGCTGAAGACTTTCTACAACATTTCTGCACCAATTAGTTAAAGGGCTATTCCCGTCTCAAAGATCCTATCCCAATATGCAGTAGGTGTAGTAGTAATAATATTAGCAAAACCTCCAATAAGAAATGTAGTATAGTTCTCCTGATATAGCCATGTTTCTTACCTCATGTGCATGGCATTGCAGCTTAGGTATCCATGGTTCCACACTACCAGCAACTAACTAACTGTCACTATACTGTATGTGTGGTCGTAATTACGGATACCTAAGCAATGCCCTGCACATGAGGTAAGAGAAATAGCTAATCAGGAGAACTATGCTACATTTCTAAAAGAAGCTATTTTTTAATATTATTATTATTATTATTATTATTAATATTACACCTACTACATACTGTGCTTGGATCTTGGAAAAATGGGAATAGCCCTTTAAATTAGGTTACTTTCATTTTTTTCATTGCCTTTTTACCATGTTTTTTTTGGCTGCGCTTTTTTTCTCTCATATTTTTAATATAACAATTTTATTTTGGAAACTTCTTATGACTTGGCTTTGATAAAATCGTACTGATAAAGTCATGTGCGGACTACATGCGGATTAATCTCTCGATTTTCCTCATCTCATTCAAGTCCATGGGGAAAATCCGCAAATAAAACGCATATTCAATAAAAATTGACATGTTTTGGATTTCAAAATCGCATTGAAGGTTACACCCCCCCTCCAAAAAATAATAATAATAATAAAAAAAAAACAAAAAAAAAACCAGTGGGATTGTGATTGTTTTTTTTTTTTAAATCCCATACACTTTACTGGAACTATAAGACGCTGCTTTTTGTACATGAAAATACATAGCAGAAATAGTGCCCCAAATACATATTGTGGTGCCCAGGAGCTGTGGTATGATCAGACCATGTCCCTGTGTGGTCAGACACGGCCAGTACACAGCACATAGCAGGGGCACATACAGTGGAGAAAATAAGTATTTGATTTTTTCAACCTACAAAGAATAGAGAGTTCTGTAATTTTTATAGTAGGTAACTTCAACTGTGACAGACTAAAAAAAAAATCCAAAAATCCCATTGTATGATATTTAAATAATTCATTAACATTTTATTGCATGAAATAAGTATTTATTTGACACAATAGAAAAACAGAACTTAATATTTAGTAGAAACCTTTGTTTGCAATTACAGAAATCAGACGTTTCCTTTAGTTCCTGACCAGGTTTGCACACAGTGCAGCAGGGATTATGGCGACTCCTCCATACAGATCTTCTCCAGATCTTTCAGGTTTTGGGGCTGTTTTCTCTTGGGTTCAGGTCTGGAGGCTGGCTAGGCCACTCCAGGAGCTTGAAATGCTTCTTATGGAGCCACTCCTTAGTTGCCCTGGCTGTGTGTTTCGGGTCATTGTCAGGCTGGAAGACCCAGCCACGACCCCTGTTCAATGGTCTTACTGAGGGAAGGAGGTTGTTGGCCAAAATCGTGCGATACCTGACCCCATCCATCATCCCTTCAATACGGTGCAGTCGTCCTGTACCCTTTACAGAAAAGTACCAGCAAAAAATGATGTTTCCACCCGTCTGCTTCACTGTTGGGGCGGTGTTCTTGATGTCGTACTCAACCTTATTCTTCCTCCAAACACAGCAAGTTGATAGAAAAAGTTCTATTTTGGTCTCATCTGACCACATGACCTCCTCCCATGCCTCCTCTGGATCATCCAAATGGTCATTGGCGAACGTGAAACAAGCCTGGACATCTGCTGACATGAGTAGGTGGTCTTGTGTGCCCTGCAGGATTTGAATCCATGACTGCGTAGTGTGTTACTAACTGTAATCTTTGAGACTGAGCTCCCAGCTCTCTTCAGGTCATTGACCAGGTCCTCCCATGTAATTCTGGCCTGATTCATGACCTTTCTCAAAATCATCCTTACCCCACGAGGTGAGATCTTACATGGAGCCTCACACAAAGTAAAATTGACAGTCATCTTGTGTTTCTTCTATTTTCTAATAATTGCGCCAACAGTTGTTGCCTTCTCACCAAGCTGCTTGCCTATTGTCCTGTAGCCCATGCCAGCTTGTGCAGGTCTACAATCAAGTCTTTGGTGTCCTTAGACAGCTCTTTGGTCTTTGCCATGATAGAGAGGTTGGAGTGTGATTGATTGAGTGCAGAGTAGGTGGGCTTCTTAAAGAAAAAATAATTGGTCTGTGAAAGCCAAAATTCTTGCTGGTTGGTAGGTGATCAAATATTTATTTCATGCAATAAAATGCAAATTAATTATTTAAAAATCATACAATGTGATTTTTTGGATTTTCTGTCTGTCTCAATTGAAAAGTATCTAAGATAAAAATTACAGACCTCTCCATTCTTTGTAGGTGGGAAAACATGCAAAATAAGCAGTGTATCAAATACTTATTTTACACACTGTATGGCTAGAGTCACAGCGGCATATGACTCGCATTGCCCTCGGCCCTATGTAGGACAATGCTGCAGCTCAGATCTGTGAGTTTTTCCTCAGCCCTAATCAGACTGAGGAAACAATTGTAGCATGCTGCGATTGTGAGTCTCTCATCATTTGCACCCATACAAGATTATGGGTGCGAGTGAAACCTCGGACTGCACTCAGATGACATCAGAGTGCAGTGCGATATATTCATAGGCTATCAATGGAGGAGGGGAAGAGATTAATCTCTCCCTTTCCTCCGCTACTGTGATCCAATCACAAGATCTGCGGCTCACGATTGCAGCAGAGCGGGAGCCGAGGGTCATTAGCAGATCGCATCCGATGCTCTCACATCGGGTGCCATACCCTAATGTGACTCCAGCCTTAATAAGATTATCTCCACATAGTAAAAAAAAATTTAAATGCAATTGTGGAAATTATTATTATTCCAAGATCTATTGATTAAAATTAACTTTGTGGGGAAACCCCTTTAAGTTGGATACTTCCCTCAAAATCCCTGAAAAACATGATTCAGGCTGAACCCTCTAACGGAACCATTGACTATAATGAAGCACTTCCCTCTGATCTGGAGGTGTCTGTCTTTTTTATGCGAATTGACCATGCTTTAATGTCCCTAAAAAAGATGGACATGAGCCTATTATAGGCCGTACAGCAGGTCTAGGGCCATGAATTGACAGTTTCATAGATGTGTATTATGCTTGTATAACAATGCTTATTCACACTCCTGTATATTCCAGGGCTGTGGAGTCGGAGCTCATTTTGGTGGAGTCGGTATAAAATGCACCGACTTCGACTCCTAAAATATATAATAAATTGGGGACAATAGTGCAATGCAGAATGTGCTGAATATTTTTTCATAAGAATTTGGAAAGTTATTAAATGTACTATAAATGGCTGTTCTATTCCTGATCACAGCGTTTCTGCTGCGTTTTTTGAGGATACGTTTCTCAGCTGCAAAAGCAGATCAGCTTTTTAATAAACCGCATCACCTGAAAGGTTTCTGAGCTCATAAATAATGCTTTAGGCTCTGTGCGCACTGGGAAATGGAATTTTCTTGAGAAAATTCCGCATCCTCTCAAAGATTACCGCACTCGCGGTAAAAAACCGCGGGAAACCGCACCCGAAAACCGCATGCGGTTTGCCGCGGTTTGCCGCGGTTTTACCGCGGTATTGTTCGCGGTATTGCCGCGGTTTTGCCGCGTGCGGGTTGGGATGTGCTTTATTGCATTCACTGCAATAAAGCACATTGAAAAAAAAAAAAAAAAGTCATTTAATTCTGAGTAGATAGATAGACAGAAGAATAGATAGAGGGATAGATAAACTGACAGATAGAGGGATAGATAGATAGATAGAGGACAGATCGCTGCATTTCCCACGGTCGGCAGTGAGTTCACATTACCGGCCGTGGGAAATGACCGATAATTACCTCTCCTGTCTGCTGCATTCAGCCTGTGTCTGTGACACATCGCGGCTGGATGTCAGCAGTGCAGGACGCCGGAGTCGGAGCTGTGTGGATTACGCCGGAGCTTTGGTGCGGGAGGGGTTAATAAACTGGTGAACGAGGCTTGTTTGTTTTATTTAAAATAAAGAATTTTTGGTGTCTGTGTTTTCTTCACTTTACTTACGGGTTGATCATGTCAGCTGTCACATAGACGCTGCCATGATCAAGCCTGGGGTTAATGGCGGTGGTCCCCCATCACCATTAACCCCTTGTATTACCTTGCCACCACTGCTACACGGTGGCAAGAAGAGCCGAGGACACGCCGGCAGTGCCGCATATTGCATGCGACAGTCCCGGGGCAGCTGCGGCTGATATTCTCGGCTGCGGGAGGGGGAGTGAGGCGGGGGACATTACCCCTGCCCCTCTCCCTCCCCAGCCTGAGAATACCGGCCGCCGCTGTGTGCTTACCTCGGCTGGACGGTGAATATGCAGCGGAGCCCACGTTCTTTGTTTTCTATATTTCCGTTTTCTTTCTATGTGTGTTCTATGTGTCTGTGTCTATGTGTTCTGTGTCTGTGATGTCTGTGTGTGTGTGATCTGTGTGTGTTTACTCTCTGCACGACTTCCTGTTCCTGTAATGACATCACTTCCCTGCAAAACCGCAAGCAAGTGATGTACATTACCGGAGGTAAACCGCGAAATACCGCAGGGAATAACGCAGCAAAACGCAGTGAACCGCACAGAATTTGCTGCCTGTGTTATTCCCTGCGGGATTTCATGATTAACATTGAGTCAATGGAGTGAAATCCCGCAGCGATGTGCGGAAAAGAAGTGACATGCACTTGTTTTTGCTGCGGGATTTCCGCAGCAAAACACGCAGCTGTCAAATTCCGCCCAGTGCGCACAGGATTTTTTTTCTCCATAGGATTTGCTGGTGATTCACTGCAGAGATGTTATGAACATTTTCTGCAGCGAAACATGCAGCAAATCCGCGGCAAAATCCGCGAAAAATCCGGTAAGTGCGCACATAGCCTTCAATAGCAAAAGCAGATTAGAAAACACCACAAACTAACATGCTCATTCTTTGTGAGGATCCTCACAAAACGCTGAGTCTGAATGTCGTATCTTTTCACCCATTGCCTTTGCTGGGTGCCAGAGTCACTGCATTTCACTGAATTATTTTACCATCAATGTTCGATATGTTTGTGACAAGAAAGAAATTATTAGCAAGACTCTGGCAATAAAAGATAGTAAAGCTCATCACAGCAGCCAGTTTCTCCCGGCCTTAGTGGAAAAAGTTCTGTAAGATTTCAAACTCAAAAAAGAACAGGTTCTTGCTATTGTAAAGGACAATGCTTCAAACATGATAAGTACAATTACACTGATGAATGAGAGTAATGAACAACAGCTAGAAGAACATTTAGGATTCAGTATGTGTGAGATGGAGCCTCAGCGAGGTTCATGTAACTGAGGAACAAACAGATATTACAACAGAAGAACAGCAAAATGATACTTTAGGATTAGATGATCTTGTTGAAGCTGCTTCAAAACACTTTCATATTCATCACATGCGCTGTGTTGTGCACACGCTGCAGCTGGCAAAAAGAGATAGTCTGCAAGAGGGACCCCAGTTTCACACATCCGGCTTTTCGCCGGTTTGGCGGATGCGGCGCAGTCCAGTACAGTGTATACAGTACAGTGGCAGCACGAGAAACGCCGGTCACATGCTGTCATGTGACCGGAGCATGTGACCCGGAAGTTGCGGCGCTGCCACTGTACTGTATCATACTGTACTGGTGTGCGCCGCATCCGCCAAACCGGCGAAAAGTCGGATGTGTGAAACTGGGCGGACATGCTGGAAATCTAATTGGTAAAGTGAGGAAGTTGGTTATTGCCGCCAGAACCCCTAAAATTGATTCCATCTTGAAGAGACGTGCTGGGAAAGGGGCAATTGTTGATCAAGCCACTCGGTGAGGCAGCACTTATTTAATGATTGAGCGATTGCTTGAACTAAAATCGTTTGTTATAGATATGGTGAACCCTCAAATAACATTAAATAAAGGTCAATGGACACAGGTGGCTAAATTGAAGGAATTGCTTAATCACCCATTTACCGTGACTAAAAAATTACAAGCTGAGGATTTAACTTCTGGCATTTTCATAAGGGAGTGGAAGAACTTGCTATTTTGCCTGTCCCAAAGAGGAGGTTCAATCGCTGATGGCATTTCTGCTTCAATGAAATGGAGAGAGACACAGCTATTGGAAAATAAAATTATTCTGGCAGCTGTTTTTGTGGACCCAAGTCATCGTATACTGCTTGATAATCAACAGCTCACTAAAGGAAAAGAAGCTCTGACTGAGGTAGCAGTTAGGATGAGCGGCTACAGGACTGCCAGGCGCAAGAGGACTTGGGGCCTGACAGTGCTACTGCTGCCATATCTTCATCCTCATCAGATGAGGAGTTTAACTTTGACAAGTATTTGGATGACATGGAGCAGGCAAAATGTTGCAGCAAGGAAAAAGATTTCACTCCATCTCCTATAGCAGCAGATTGACCAGATTTCAGTAAAATTTTTCACTTGCTCTCAAAGAAATAGAAAAATTCAACCGTTCATCAAAACTGACTGTGCATGAGGCAATTCCTTTATACCCGGAAATTGTTAGAGATGCTTCCCATGTGGTTACGGCTTTGCCTCTAACCCAAGTTACTGTAGAGAGGTTGTTCTCTAGCCTTAACATTATTAGCTCAGATTTGAGGTCATCTGTGAAGGAGGATCTGATGGAGGCAATTCTATTTCTTACAACAAATTCATAGACTGCACAAATGTTATTTACTATGTTTTTCTTGAAAACTGTTTTTTGCCACTTATATAGTGTTATATATAACACTAAGTAATGCACTATGTAAGTGGCAAAAAACAGTTTTCAACAAAAACATACTAAATAATAACATTTAGTATAATGCTTATATTTAAGTGAAAAATTTATTGTAGTACAATGTGAACATCAGACATTTAATCATTTTTATGATACAATAATCAAGATATTTAGATAGAACATAAAATATATTTATTGGAATACAACTTTAGAACACAAAAAACTAATAAATTGCAAATATGTAATACAATATGTAATACATATATATATATATATATATATATATATATATATATATATAGATATACACACAAGATAGATATGTAATCTACTGTATATTACATATTTACAATTTATTACAGTTTTTTGTGTTCTAAAGTTGTATCCAATAAATATATTTTATGTTCTATCCAAATATATTTATTATTGTATCATAAAAATTATTAAATGTCTGATGTTCACATACACATGTTCCTGTACTACTCCGACTCCTCAATTTTTCACCTAACTATAAGCAATATATGTAGGAGTCGGAGTCGGTGCAAGGGAAATTGAGGAGTCGGAGTCGGAGTCAAAGGTTTGGATTACCGACTCCACAGCCCTATATTCCCGACCCAACCACCTGTTTTCTGACTCAACCTGACAGCATGATGCCTATGAAAACCGAGAGATAAAAAAGCAGGAGAGCTCCTGTACAGTGGGGTCGTCTATAATATAAGCAGCTGTAACATGTGTAAATAAGTCCTAAGGCCACGTATGGCAAGTTTGTTCCCTTAGTATCTGTAAGATCAAGTACACACTTATTCTACTTTCACACATCAGCTTTTTCCATCAGGCACAATCCGGTTTGTACCTGATGGAACAGATCCGTATCAGATTGGGAAAAACTAATTTAAAAAAAAAAAAAAATCGGATCCGTTTTTTACCGGATCCGATTTATTTATTTTTTTAAAGGCTAGAGAGACCCCATCATCACCGCACATACACCGGCACTCCCGCACATCACCGCACATACACCGGCACTCCCTCACATCACCGCACATACACCGGCACTCCCGCACATCACCGCACATACACCGGCACTCCCTCGCATCACTGCACATACACCGGCACTCCCGCACATCACCGCACATACACCGGCACTCCCTCACATCACCGCACATACACCGGCACTCCCGCACATCACCGCACATACACCGGCACTCCCTCGCATCACTGCACATACACCGGCACTCCCTCACATCACTGCACATACACTGGCACTCCTGCACATCACCGCACATACACCGGCACTCCCTCACATCACCGCACATACACCGGCACTCCCGCACATCACCGCACATACACCGGCACTCCCGCACATCACCGCACATACACCGGCACTCCCTCACATCACCGCACATACACCGGCACTCCCTCACATCACTGCACATACACCGGCACTCCCTCGCATCACTGCACATACACCGGCACTCCCGCACATCACTGCACATACACCGGCACTCACGCACATCACTGCACATACAACGGCACTCCCCCACATCACCGCACATACACCGGCACTCCCTCACATCACCGCACATACACCGGCACTCCCGCACATCACCGCACATACACCGGCACTCCCGCACATCACCGCACATACACCGGCACTCCCTCACATCACCGCACATACACCGGCACTCCCTCACATCACTGCACATACACCGGCACTCCCTCGCATCACTGCACATACACCGGCACTCCCTCACATCACTGCACATACACCGGCATTCCCGCACATCACTGCACATACACCGGCACTCACGCACATCACTGCACATACAACGGCACTCCCGCACATCACTGTACATACACCGGCACTCCCGCACATCACCGCACATACACCGGCACTCCCGCACATCACCGCACATACACCGGCACTCCCTCACATCACCGCACATACACCGGCACTCCCTCACATCACTGCACATACACCGGCACTCCCTCACATCACTGCACATACACCGGCACTCCCGCACATCACTGCACATACACCGTCACTCCCGCACATCACTGTACATACACCGGCACTCCCGCACATACACCGGCACTCCCGCACATTACCGCACATACACCGACATTACCTCAGTGACGTCACCGCTGACAGCGCGACTCCCTTCAGTTGCTGCGTGGAGCTGATAGAGAGCGGCGGTGTTCTACTGCCGCTCCTGTCAGCTTCATGTAGCAGAGCTGAAAGCGTTGCGGGACCTCGTGGATTACGTCGGACCTGGAGGGGTATTTGGGGATTTTAATAAAATGGTGAAAGAGGGTGTTTTTTTGTCCTTTATTCCAAATAAAGTATTTTTTTGGGTGTATGTGTTTATTTACTTTCACTTACAGGTTAATCATTGGGGGTGTCTCATGGACACCTGCCATGATTAACCCCTTATTACCGCGATTGCCACCGCACCAGGGCAATTCAGGATGAGCCGGGTAGAGTCCAGGGACTGTCGCATCTAATGCATGCGGCAATTCCGGGCGGCTGCTGGCTGATATTGTTGGGCTGGGGGGGCTCCCCATAACGTGGAGCTCCCCATCCTGAGAATACCAGCCTTCACCCGTATGGCTTTATCTTGGCTGGTATCAAAATATGGGGGACCGCACGTCGTTTTTTTTTAATTATTTATTTATTTTACTGCAAGATATAGACCCACACACCGGCGGCTGTGATTGGCTGCAGTGAGACAGCTGTCACTCAGCGTGGGGGCGTGTCTGACTGCAACCAATCATAGGCGCCGGTGGGCGGGGGAAGCAGGGAATACGAGATTGAATAATGGGCGGCCGGCATTTTCAAATCAAGAGAAGCCGCCAGCAGTGTGACAGCCGTGCAGCGCCGCGCCGGTGATCGGTGAGTGGGTGAGAGTGAGTGAATGAGTCAGTGAGTGACTGAGTGAGTCAGTGAGTGTGAGTGTGAGAGAGAGAGGCTGGGGCCACAAGGGTCACTAGTGTGATGCTTGCATGACACTCGGTTCGCGCTGACAGCACAGCAGGAGCCGAGTGTCATGCTAGTGTGCCTGCATCTGTGGTCCGACCCTGCGAGCGGACCTCAGCTGCGGGGGGCGGGCAGGCTCTCAGGAGGGGCGAGCTGGCACAGAGGAGGGGAAGGTGGGATTTATCTCCCTCTCTCTTCCGTAGCCGGCTATTGCGATTCTCGCTCTGCACGCACGGTACACCGGTGTACAGCGAGTGCAGTGCGATTTTTCTCTCGCCCCATTCACTTGAATGGGTGCGAGAGAAAAGAGTCTCGCTTTACAATCGCAGCATGCTGCGATTGTTTTCTCGGTCCGATTAGGACTGAGAAAATAATCGCTCATGTGTGCTGATACATAGGCTAGAATTGGTCCGAGGGGAATGCGATGTTTTATCGCACTCCACTCGCACCGATTTTCTCCGAGAATCACTTCTGGGCATGCTCAGAAGTAAAAACCGAATCTGGTACATGCTTCCGGCATTTGATGCATGCCACCGGATTCGGCGTGCATAGACTTTCATTATGCACCATGCCGCACAGCGCCGCACCCGGTGCCATTGCGTTTTTTTATGAGACAAAAAAGTTGCATGAAACGTTCCATGCGGCCACCGCATTCATTAATTAAGCCGCATCCGGAAAAAGCCGGATGCAACGCAAGGCACAATCCGGTGACAATGCAAATCAATGGAGATAAAACGGATGAGGTACCGGATCCGTTTTAACCATTTTTTCCGGAAGTGCCTGATGGGAAAAACCTGATGTGTGAAAGTAACCTTAGGCTCTGTCCGCACTTTGCGTTTCCACCTGCGTTTCAGGTGCATTTTAGGTCCGTTTTGAACTGCAGCGTTTTCATGCCAAAAGGCATGCGTTTTGATTTTCCAGCAAAGTCTATGGAGAATGTGGATTTCCTGTCCACATTTTGCGTTTCCAAACGCAGCGTTTAATTTGCATATTTTGCGGCAAAAAACATGCGTTCAAAGAAGGAGCATGTCAATTATTTTTGCCATTTTGGTTGCGTTTTGCTAACATTGAAGTCAATGAGAAATGGCAAAAAGCAACCAACATCAAAATTCCAGCGTTTTACCTGCTTTTTAGGTGCAGAAAACATGCGTTTTGGACTAACAAAATGCATGCTTTTCTGACATTAAAATAATGGAATAATATGTCCCTTTACACACACACACATAGTCCGACAATTAAAATAAAGAAAAAAAATTAATTTATTGATATTTTTCCGCTAAATTGTATAAAACCGCTATAATTATTTGAAATATAACTTTTATTTATTTTTTCATAAATAAAATATGTGCTCCTTTTTTTTCTATTTTTTCATTAGGTTTGACTGTTTAAACTTTATTTAGCAGTGTCTTTATGTTCAAAACGCATCTGTCAAAACGCAATGGAAAAGCATGTAAAAAGCGCTAAAAACGCGGCAAATACGCATGCGTTTTTAGCGCTATTTTTTGGACAAAAGCAACTTTGGCAAAATCAATTACTGGCAAAATGTGCGTTTTGACATGCGTTTAGGACGACGCAAAGTGCGGACACAGCCTTAGAGTATTTGGTGAGTTTTTTACCTCAGTATTTCTAAGGCCACGTGCACACATTGAGTATTTGGTGAATTTTTTACCCTAGTATTTGAAGCTAAAACCAGTAGTGGGTAAAATATACAAAAGTGTTGTATACTTTACCTCTAAGGCCTAAGACACACGGCATGAAAATCGGACAGAGTGGAATGCGATAAAACATTGCATTCCACTCAGACCAATATTAACCTATGTGTCAGCACCCATGAGCGATTATCGGCCCTACCCTCCGCAGTGCCAGCCCGCCCCTCGCAGCTGAGATCCGCTCGCATGATCGGACCTCAGTCGCAGTGACACTCGGCTCTCGTGTGGACCCGCCCTAATTCTCCCACTCCTGGTTTTGACTACAAATACTGAAGTAAAAACTCCCCGCATACTGAATGTATGCACGTGGCCTTACAAATATTGCGGTAAAAAACTCCCCGAATACTCAACAGGTGCATGTGGCCTTACTGATACTAAGGTAAAAAAAACCCTCATTGAATACTGAACGTGTGCCTGTGGCCTTAGGCTATGTTCACACAGGGCGTTTTTGTTTTGATTTTAGGCAACTCCATGCTACTAAAAAACTGCTTTTTACAGTCCCAGCAAAGTCTATGAGATTTCTGAAATCTTGCGCGCGCGCACACACATAAACACCTGCGGATTTTTTTCCTGGTTGTTTTGCCAAATACCTGCGCTTTTGCTGCGTTTTAAAAAGAATGAGCATTTTTGCAACAGTTTTGCATTGAAACAACCCACTTTGTAGAAAAAACACTGTAGAAGCGCCACAAAAAACTGCGACCAAAACCGCACCAAAAATGCAGAGGACTCCTAGGAGACATCCTGCCACAAGATTAGGTTTTGGTCAGGAAAAAAGACGCTGCAAAGACGCCCTGTGTGAACATAGCCTTAAGCCCTGTGCACACTGCGTTTTTTGCTGCGGATTTGGTGCGTTTTTTGTTCATAAGCTTCATGCACTCCTTCCCCAGCAAAAGTCTATGAGAAATCCAAAATGCTGTGTGTATACTGCGTTTTGTTTCCTTACAGAAAGCAGCATGTGACTTCTTTTCTGTGTTTTTCCCTGTGTTTTGCCATTGACAATGTTACAAAACCGCAGGCAAAAATGTGGTAAATCCGTAGCAAAAACACGTTAAAACCACATGCGTTTTTGGTGCGTTTTTTCTATAGGTAGGTGTATTTTTCGCTGGAGAAACAATTCCGCAGTGTGCGCACATAGCCTAAGGCTCTGTGCGCACTAGAGCTTTTTACCCGCGGATTTACCCGCGGATTTGCCGCGGAAATTTCTTGAGAAATGTCTGCAATCTTTGTGCAGACATTTCCCAGCAATTTCTATGAAAAAAAAAAATAGCTGTGCGCACTTGTGCGGATTTTTCTCAAGAAATTTCCTTGAGAAGAATTTCTCGAGAAAATTTCTTGAGAAAATGAACATGTCCATTATTTCCGCAGGTACCCTGCGGATTTCGGCAGTACAGCCTGCAAAAATCCGCAGGGAACCACCCGCGGGAAAATCGCGGCAATTTCGCGGCTATTCCGCGGCTAATCCGCGGCAAATCCGCATGCGGATTTGGTGCGGATTTTTTCCGGAGGTCCGGAAATCTTTCACTCCCAGAAGTTTCTCAAGAAATTTTCTTGAGAAACTTCACATTTCTAGTGCGCACATAGCCTTAGGGTGTATTTCTGCAGGCACTAAGAGTGGTGTGTGGCCAAAAATACCTTTTTAATTTGTTTCACCTGTAAATAACCAAGACCAAAATACATATTGCATCACCGAAGTAAAGCCCGTAGCAACATACAGAATTCTCCCCCCCCCACCCCCCCCCCCCGCATAGCACAATAACAGCTGGTCAGGACATCTTTAGGCCATGTGCACACGTTGAGTATTTGGTGAGTTTTTTTACCTCAGTATTTGTAGTCAAAGCCAGGAGTGGGTGAATAATCCAGCAGTAGTGCCCGTGTTTTTATTATACTTTTCCTCTGATTGTCCCACTCCTGGTTTTGTCTTACAAATACTGAGGTAAAAAACTCACCAAATACTTAACGTGTGAATGTGGCCTTACAACAAGATGTAGTGAAATTGTCATTCACACTGAACTCGACACTGATTTGTATTAGTTTTGTAAGTATGAAAGCCTTGTTGTGACCACATGGACAGTAAAGGAGCTTCAAACATCATGTGGCATTTATATGGGTATCTTAATCTGGGGCGAATACACAACATATTGTCTGTAGATATCCCCCTTTGTAACGTATAGGGTAAAATCTGATAAAAATCAGTCACAATTCCACAACAGAAGCTACAAAATTTGGAGCGGTTTTCACGTCCGCAGCCATTCAGTCCTATGTAGTGGCGCAGCTTGAGAGGGCCATAAACTCATATGAAGAGAGCGTCACATTCGGGGAGCAGACTTTTGACCCTCCACCGTCACCACTGATGATAGAAAAGGACTAGCATTAGGCCGGAGTTCCACTTGCAATTGACTCACGTGTGATTTGCACGAGTCTGGCATCACATCATCCGGCACAGCCGCACATTCTCATGATACGAGCGTCTCAGCTGCATAGAAATACATGCAGCTGACCCACTCCTGCCAGGAGACTGTGAGGCCGTGCCAGGTGATGCGATGCGAGACTCGCACGTGTCATACGCAAGTGGAACTCCGGCCTTAAAGGGAATCTGTCACCAGGTTTTTGCTCCCACATCTGAGAACAGTATAATGTAGGGGCAGAGACCCTGACTCCAGCGATGTGTCACTTGCTGAGCTGTTTGCTGCCATTTTGATAAAATCAATGTTTTCTCTGCTGCAGATCTAACAGTTATACAGAGCTCATGAATATGCTGGACTACCTGCAGCACACCAAGTAGTCCTGTAATGATAATCTACTGCTGATTAAACAGGGATGTTATCAAAACTACACTAAGCAGCCCAGTAAGTGACACATCACTGCTATCAGGATCTCTGCGCCTATGTTATGCTGCTCTCAGATTAGGGGGCAAAAATCTGGTGACAGATTCCCTTTAAGTACCGCTTCTTCTTAAAGTGGAAGCTGATGAGCTGAAGGAGTAGCACCACCAGCAGCTGCTCTGCTATCTCCGTCGCTCTCTTAGTTCCTGCGCAGAGCGCTGCAGTCAAGTGCTACTGGTCCTGTGATCTAGACCCTTTCTGCTTCTCCTATCACTTGTAATTTTGTGAGAGGACAGAGATCTGTTGGGAAATCTAAAAAGTGTCCCCAATGAAACAAATAAAAAAAAATTACATTTTAGGCTATGTTCACACTAGAAAAATGATTTTTCTTAAGAAATTTCTTAAGAAATTTCTTAAGAGTGCACCTGTGTTAAAAAACGCACCAAAAACGCACCTGCGTTTTTGCCGCGTTTTCGGTGCGTTTTTGGTGCGTTTTTGGTGCGTTTTTACCGCTGGTTGCTCCCTGCGTTATTGTGTCAATTATATATGGCAAAAAACGCAGTTAGCTGCAGAAAAGAAGTGACATGCTCATTCTTTTTCTTAAGAAAATCTACTGAAAGAATTTTCTTAAGAAAAAAACGCAGTGTGCGCACAGCTAATTTTTTTTGCCATAGGTTTTGCTGGGGAATGTCTGCAGAAAGGTTACAAGAATTTCTCAAGAAATTTCTGCAGCAAAAACGGACCAAAAACGGACCAAAAACGCAGGTGAAAAACGCAGTGTGTGAACATAGCCTTAAATAAGTTTTCTTGCGTTTTCACCATCTTTTTCCAACTGTAACTAGGGCTGAGGTAACAACATAGTTACAGAAGAAAAAAGTAAAAAAAAATAAAAAATACAAAGAATAAAGAAATAACGTGTAACTTTATATTTTTAAAAACTATTATGCTGGATTTCAGCAAAAAGAAGAAAAAAACTAGAAAGTGAAAGGGCAAAGCTATAACTACATCAGTATTTTTTAAGATGAATAGATGTCCTTGGAAAAAAGGTATTTAAAGGGGTTGTCCAGATTTGAGAGTAAAGTCTGCAGCCTTCTGAAGAATGACAGCACGCGATGCGATGAGTCCCCGGAATTGTTACTGTGGTCACATGACCGCATGTATGTGATTTGCACTTACGTGCCGACTAGTCTCGTCTGGTTTCTCTCAATAGTAGTGAATTGAGAGAAGTCTAGTAGGCATGTGACTACATATATGCAAATTGCATACATACAGGAATTTGACCACTCGCTCGCAATATCGGAGACTTCTGACAGTGTGCGATGTCCCAATTCAGACTTTGCTCTCAAACCTGGAGAATCCCTTTAATCCTGAAGTGGTGGAAGGGATTCAGGGAGTGGTAGCAGTAGTCACCAGTCAGAGGGCGCGGAATACTAGCCTTAGCCCGGACACTGGCACTCCGGGCTACGTCACTGGCCCAGTGTGGATGTAGGAAAAAGCACCCGCTGCAACACATCATCATGGACCGATGCCCTCTATGTAAAAGCCAGTGTGGCCAGAGATTACGTGTTTTCGGGGCAGTTGGTGAGTTCTGCTACAACCTGGAGCTTCGCTCTATGGATACAGGACCCCATACTATTGTATACACAGACTGCTCTCAACAGTATATAAGCATGTATCAGCTGCTGCGCTGTGCCCCAGATGTCCCAGCATCAGTCCTGTGCACCGCACATCCCAGCACCGGTCCTGTGCACCGCACATCCCAGCACCGGTCCTGTGCACCCCACATCCCAGCACCGGTCCTGTGCCCCGCACATCCCAGCACCGGTCCTGTGCACCGCACATCCCAGCACCGGTCCTGTGCACCACACATCCCAGCACCGGTCCTGTGCCCCGCACATCCCAGCACCGGTCCTGTGCACCGCACATCCCAGCACCGGTCCTGTGCACCACACATCCCAGCACCGGTCCTGTGCCCCGCACATCCCAGCACCGGTCCTGTGCCCCGCACATCCCAGCACCGGTCCTGTGCACCGCACATCCCAGCACCGGTCCTGTGCACCGCACATCCCAGCACCGGTCCTGTGCACCCCACATCCCAGCACCGGTCCTGTGCACCGCACATCCCAGCACCGGTCCTGTGCACCACACATCCCAGCACCGATCCTCTGCCTCATACATCCCAGCACCGGTCCTGTGCACCGCACATCCCAGCACCGGTCCTGTGCAGCACACATCCCAGCACCGGTCCTGTGCACCCTACATGCTGTCCTGTGCACCACACATCCCAGCACCGGTCCTGTGCCCCGCACATCCCAGCACCGGTCCTGTGCAGCAGAGTACATGCATTTGTGTGCAGATTGCAGGCTGTCACCCTCCCAGCATTGCTCTCACCTCAGCCGTTCTCTCTCCGTCCTCCTCAGCTGCTCGTCCCTCTCCAGCACCGCCAGGATCCGGGTGGCTTCTTCCTCCTTCAGAAAGCTGAGATCCAGCCCGTCCTGTCCGCAGTCCTCCATCATGTCTCTGGCAGGTGACGCTGTATAGTCTGTGTCCGGGCCGCTCACTCACTGTGTGGTGCCGCCATGGTGCCGGCTGTGCCCGTGCGATACCTGCGGCTGCAACTCGCAACTTTACACAAGCACCTGCTGCCGCGACACTCCTTGTGATTGACAGACGGCAGCACCAATCCGGCAGCAGGAAAGGTGCACAGAGGTGAGATGGAGACCAATCAGCGCCAAGGAAGTGGTGGCAGCGCCTGACGGTGACTGAAGGTGTTCTAACAGCAGCTGAGACCGGAGAGACGAGTGTGACCGGAGCTGCCCGGGATAACACCTCGGTGCCAGCCCCTGCCCACACCACACACGTGCTGCCCAGTGACCAACTCCAGTGACCAACTCCAGGGAAATGTCGTAAAAACAGCACAGAACTCATAATATATCTAACAGCACTAATAAAGTGGAAAGTTTATGTATATACACAAACAGGCAGAAGAGTCTGCTACACTGCAGTTCTAGGGGCTCCACTGCAGTCCTGGGGGCTCCACTGCAGTCCTGGGGGGCTCACTGCAGTCCTGGGGGTTCCACTGCTTTCTTGGGGGGCTCCACTGCTTTCCGGGGGGGGCTCCACTGCAGTCCTGGGGGGCTCACTGCAGTCCTAGGGGTTCCACTGCTTTCCTGGGTTACTCCCTGCAGTGCTGAGGGATTCCACTGCTTTCTTGGGAGGCTCCACTGCTTTCCTGGGGGGCTCCACTGCAGTCCTGGGGGGCTCACTGCAGTCCTAGGGGTTCCACTGCTTTCCTGGGGGACTCCACTGCAGTCCTGGGGATTCCACTGCTTTCTTAGGGGGGCTCCACTGCTTTCCTGGGGGGCTCCACTGCAGTCCTGGGGATTCCACTGCTTTCCTGGGGGGCTCCACTGCAGTCCTGGGGATTTCACTGCTTTCCTGGGGGGCTCCACTGCAGTCCTGGGGGCTTCCACTGCTTTCCTGAGGGCTCCACTGCAGTCCTGGGGGTTCCACTGCTTTCCTGGAGGGCTCCATTTCAGTCCTGGGGGGCTCCACTGCAGTCCTGGGGGTTCCACTGCTTTCATGGAGGGCTCCATTTCAGTCCTGGGGGGCTCCACTTCAGTCCTAGTTGGCTCCATTTCAGTACTGTGGACTCCACTTTAGTCCTGGGGGTTCCACTGCAGTCCTGCGGAGCTCCACTACGTCCTGGGGTTGTCACTTCAGTCCTGGTTGGCTCATCTCCAGCTCTGGGGGGGAAGGGGGGCTTCACTACAGTCCTGGGTGGCTAGACTTCAGTCCTGAGGGGCTCCTCAGCAGTTGTGGGGGCTTAACTACAGTCCTGGGGGCTCCACTTCACTCCTGGGGGGCTCCACTTCAGTCCTAGGTGCCTCCTTCTGCAGTTCTGCGGGCTCCACTACAGTCCTGGGGGCCTCCTCTACAGTTCTGGGGGGGGCTCCACTTCAGTCCTGGACGGCTTCACTTCACTCTTGGGGGGCTTCAATTGACTCCTGGTGGGCTCCACTTCACTCTTGGGGGGCTCCTCTATTTATTTCCTTCTCACATTTAAAGAGTCAGCACTTTTTATTTTCTGTCAGTACAGTCGTATTTATTTTCCTCACATATGGCGCCATTATTTCCACAGCACTTTACAGACATCACTGTCCCCATCGGGGCTCACAATCACCATTCCCTATCAGTTTTTTCCTGACATGTTGTACATCATGTTAGTGGTCAGTTTAGGTTGCTATGATTTGTGTTTATTTATTATAAAAAAAATTGAAAATTTGACAAAAAAAAGTGAAACCTGTGCGATTTTCAAACTTTTATTTTTTTTTATGCCCTTAAACCAGAGAATTATGTCACACAAAATAGTTCCTAAATAACATTTCCCACATATCTACTTTACATCAGCGACATTTTTCAAACGTAATTTTTTTTTGTTGGGAAGTTAGAAGGGTTAAAAGTTTATCAACAATTTCTTTTTATTTTTTTTTTTTTTCAAGAAATGTACAAAACCTGTTTCTTTAGGGATCTATTCAGATTTAGATGGCCTATAAGGGGCATATATATCAGAAACTCCCCAAAAGTGATACCATTATAAAATCTGCACCCCTCAAATACTTCAAAACTGCTGTCAGGAATTTTTTTTAACCCTTCAGGAATTAATGGAAAGTAGAATGAAAAAAAAAATTGTAATGTTTCCTCTAAAATATTATTTTAGCCCAATTTTTTTCACTTTTACAAAGGATGGAATGAAAAAATGGACCCCCAAAATTTGTTACCCAGTATCTTCGGAGCGCGCTGATACCCCACATATGGTCAGAAACCTCTGCGTAGACACACGGCTGGGCTCGGAAGGGAAAGAGCAATATTTGCATTTTGGAAAGCAAATTTGGCTGAAATAGTTCTTTACACGCCAAAACTACAGAAACCTCACAACTGACCACATTTTCTATACTGCACCCTTTAAAAAAATGTATTTATGCATGTAATGAGTCTTCTAAGTCCACATTTTACTAAAGGATTTAGTTCCAAATGAGTGTGAAAAAAAATAAAATTTACACAAAAGCGTCATTTTTAGGACAAATTTTCATGCATAGCAATGAGAGGCGAGGAAATGGAACCCAATATTTATAGAGCTACTCCACCTGTACTCAAATATGTAACCTCATTAGTATAATTTGACTGAATGATCTTGCCCTAAACAGAGGAGTATACCGTGCTGAGAAGGCATACCACTGGCATTTCATAAGAGCTGGAAAAAGTTGCATTGTAATGAAAGGCAACATGTTTCACAATGGAGGAGTGTAACGTAAAAGAACACCCAGGGCTGCTGCCACTCTCTCTCTCTCTCTCTCTCTCTCTCCAAAAGTTTGGACACATCTTCTCATCTCTGGAACAACTATTAAGAGGAGACTTTGTGCAGCAGGCCTTCATGGTAAAATAGCTGCTAGGAAACCACTGCTAAGGATAGGCAACAAGCAGAAGAGACTTGTTTGGGCTAAAGAACACAAGGAATGGACATTAGACCAGTGGAAATCTGTGCTTTGGTCTGATGAGTCCAAATTTGAGATCTTTGGATCCAACCACCGTGTCTTTGTGCGATGCAGAAAAGGTGAATGGATGGACTCTACATGGCTGGTTCCCACCGTGAAGCATGGAGGAGGAGGTGTGATGGTGTGGGGGTGCTTTGCTGGTGACACTGTTGGGGATTTATTCAAAATTGAAGGCATACTGAACCAGCATCTGAACCAGCATGGCTACATGCATACATTGCAGCGGTATGCTATTCCATACGGTTTGCGTTTAGTTGGACCATCATTTATTTTTCAACAGGACAATGACCCCAAACACACCTCCAGGCTGTGTAAGGGCTATTTGACTAAGAAGGAGAGTGATGGGATGCTACGCCAGATGACCTGGCCTCCACAGTCACCATACCTGAACCCAATCGAGATGGTTTGGGGTGAGCTGGACCGCAGAGTGAAGGCAAAAGGGCCAACAAGTGCTCAGCATCTCTGGGAACTCCTTCAAGACTGTTGGAAGACCATTTCCAGTGACTGCCTCTTGAAGCTCATCAAGAGAATGCCAACAGTGTGCAAAGCAGTAATCAAAGCAAAAGGTGGCTACTTTGAAGAACCTAGAATATAAGACACATTTTCAGTTGTTTCACACTTTTTTGTTAAGTATTTCATTCCACATGTGTTGATTCAGAGTTTTGATCCTTCAATGTGAATCTACAATTTTCAGTCGTGAAAATAAAGAAACCTCTTTGAATGAAAAGGTGTGTCCAAACTTTTGGTCTGTTATATATATATATATATATATATATATATATATATATGCTCCCTGATAAAAGTTCTAAAGCACCATTGTTTTTTTGAGCGCTAGAGTGCTGCCTTTATACTAAGTCCCTTGTCCAGTCTTAAGGCCCTGTGTCAGGGCCAGGTGGACGGGCAGACCCAGGAGGTGGATCCACTGGGCCGAACTCCTTGATGGTGGTAAGGGGTCCGGTAGCTGGAGCACTATAGGCAGCAGAACAGTCCATGCACACGAGTATAACGGAGAAGTCCCTGGGACCACGGAGTCACTGGTGGTAGTCCGGGTGACGCAGCTCAGGTTCGGAAGCCGAGGTGATGTCAGGCGGGGTCCGGAACCTTTGGAGCGAGATGACGGGTCACCGCAGGGATCCGAGATGGTGCGGACTGTCAGGATGGCAGATGGACAGCGTTCGGGGTTCAGGATACGGCAGGACCGGATGGCGAGGCAGGCACGGCTCTACAAGAGAGATAGGTGAGTATATACACAGCGACACCAGGAGACCTGACTCCTAGCTTAGGAAACACGAAGATCAGGCCCCGCCCCCTTGGACAATAAACCCCTTTATACCCTGTACCTGTTTAGCCTCATTTCCTGTTAATGGACGCTGGCCCTTTAAGAAAGGGTCAGTGACCGCGCGCGCGCCCTAATGCGCATGCGCGCGGCCCGGGTGCCAGAAGCCAGGGAAGGAAGCTGAGAGGAGGACGCAGGGGAGCCGGCCAGGGCCTGGGAAGCCGTCGGGCGCCGGGATCGGAGACCAGGGGGCCTGGGAAGGACGGGCACCGGAGGCTGGAGAGCGGGGAGCGTGGCAGGTGAGCCGGGGAGCGGGGCTGAGGACCCGGGGAGCGGAGCAGAGGACCCGGGGAGGGGAGCCGAGGACCCGGGGAGCGTGACAGGACCCCCCCCCCACGCCCCCCTCCCCGCAACCGGGACATGAAGGCACGGATCAGAGGAGTGCCCACGTTCTCCCTGGGTTCCCAGGACCTATCCTCAGGACCATACCCTTCCCAGTCCACCAGGAAGAACTGTCGACCTCGTACGGTCTTCATGGCCACGATATCCCTTACCGCATAGATGTCGTCATCGGCAATAGGTGGAGGAGCCGGACCGGCAGCAGCGGAGAAGGGACCAAGGACAACCGGCTTGAGCAGGGAGACGTGGAATGAGTTGGGTATCCTCATCGTGGCCGGGAGCTGTAGCTTGTAGGAGACCTCATTGATCTTGTTGAGGACTTTAAACGGCCCAATGTAGCGAGGACCCAGCTTGTATGATGGTATCTTCAGGCGGACGTACTTGGAAGCAAGCCAGACGAGATCTCCAGGAGAGAAACACGGAGGATCCAGACGTTTCTTGTCTGCGTGTCTTTTCATCCGCAGGGAAGCACGTCCAAGGGACGCTTTGACAGAGTCCCAAATGGTTGCAAAGTCACGGGCTACAGTATCTGCAGCAGGGACATCCGAAGAAGGGGATACAGGCAATGGGATGGAAGGCTGAAGTCCGTAAACGACATGGAAGGGAGAGCTGGAGGACGACTCACTGATGTGGTGGTTATGGGAGAATTCAGCCCAAGGAAGAAGAGCGGACCAGTCGTCGTGATGGGCGTTAACATAGTGACGTAAGAAAGAGGTCAAGATTTGATTGACCCTCTCTACCTGGCCATTAGACTGAGGATGGTATGCAGATGAAAAGTCCAGAGTCACTCCCAGATGTTTACAGAGAGCCCTCCAGAAGCGGGAGGTGAACTGAGTTCCTCTGTCGGATACGATGTGTAATGGAAAGCCATGCAAGCGGAAGATGTGTTGTATATAGGCGTCCGCGAGTTCCTGAGCAGAGGGCAGTCCAGCCATAGGGACGAAATGAGCCATTTTAGAGAACCGGTCCACCACGACCCATATGACTGTGTGTCCGGAGGACAATGGCAAGTCCGTAATAAAGTCCATTGCTATGTGTTGCCACGGAACTGAGGGTATCGGCAGAGGCAGAAGACGGCCATATGGGAGGTGTTTGGGCGTCTTGTTCCTGGCACAAGAGGAGCAGGCGGATACAAAAGCAGCGACGTCCGTGCGAAGGGATGGCCACCAGTAATGACGTACAATCGCACCCCATGTCTTTTTCTGACCAGCATGACCGGCTGTTTTCGAGGCATGACCCCAGTGTAACACTTTTTTCCTGTCTACCTCAGAGACATAGGTCTTCCCGGGCGGTATCTGGGCCAGGGTGACAGGGGCCACCGGAATGATTTTGCTAGGACAGATGATGGGTTGGGTGGTCTCTTCCTCCTGCTCCATGGGCATGAAAGACCTGGACAAGGCATCAGCGCGTACATTCTTGTCCGCGGGTCGGAAGTGAAGCTGGAAATCAAACCTGGCAAAGAATAGAGACCACCTGGCTTGCTGTGGGTTCAGACGCTGAGCGGACCGTAGGTATTCCAGGTTCTTGTGGTCCGTGTAAATAATCACGGGGTACACTGCACCTTCCAGGAGGTAGCGCCATTCCTCCAAAGCCAGTTTGACTGCCAAGAGCTCTCGGTCACCGATGGTGTAGTTGCGTTCAGGCGCTGAGAAGCCCTTGGAGAAGAATCCGCAAGTCACCATCTTCCCGGAGGAGGACTTTTGCATGAGCACTGCTCCGGCTCCTGAGGAGGAGGCATCCACCTCCAAGGTGAACTGGCGGTTTAACTCCGGACGGTGGAGTACAGGAGAGGAAGCAAAAGCCCGCTTCAGAGAGCCAAACGCGGCGTCGGCCGCAGGTGACCAGTCCTTTGGATTAGCCTCCTTCTTAGTCAAAGCGGAGAGAGGAGCAGTCAAGGCAGAGAAGTGAGGGATAAACTGGCGGTAGTAGTTGGCGAATCCCAGGAAGCGTTGGATTGCCTTTAGTCCAGAAGGAGGAGGCCAGTTGAGAATGGCGGAGACCTTCTTGGGATCCATCTGCAGTCCAGTATCGGAGATGATGTACCCCAGAAAGGGGAGAGAAGACTGCTCAAAGACACACTTCTCATACTTTGCGTACAGACGATTCTCTCTCAGTCTTTGTAGAACCAGCTGTACGTTTTCTCTGTGGGTTTGGAGGTCCGGAGAGAAGACAAGGATGTCATCTAGATACACTACCACACAGATGTAGAGAAGGTCCCGGAACACGTCGTTCACCAGTTCTTGAAAGACGGCAGGAGCGTTACACAGGCCGAAGGGCATCACGCAGTATTCATAATGTCCATTGCGCGTATTGAACGCGGTCTTCCATTCGTCACCAGAGCGGATGCGTACCAGATTGTAAGCACCCCGAAGATCCAGCTTGGTGAACACACGAGCTCCTCTAAGCCGGTCAAACAATTCGGGGATGAGCGGCAGAGGGTACTTGTTTTTTACGGTGATTTGATTCAAACCCCGGTAGTCTATGCATGGGCGTAAGTCGCCCTCTTTCTTCTTGACAAAGAAGAAACCTGCTCCAGCAGGAGAGGAGGATCTCCGAATGAATCCCCTTGCCAGGCTCTCTGAGATGTAAGCAGACATGGCCCTTGTTTCGGCTGGAGATAATGGATATATCCGTCCTCGTGGTGGTGTTGTTCCTGGGAGCAGGTCGATGGCACAATCGTATGGACGATGTGGCGGCAGTACCTCGGATTTTTTTTTATCAAAAACATCTGCAAAGGACCAATAGGCCGAGGGCAGCCCCGGTAGGTTCTCTGGAACCGGAGGTCGTCGGATGGGTTGTATGGACTTTAGGCACCTCTCATGACACGAAGAGCCCCATCGGGTGATTTCGCCAGTGCCCCAGCTGACTGATGGTTCGTGTGTCCGCAACCATGGAAGTCCCAGCAGGATCTGATGGGACATGTGTGGGAGGACGTAGAAAGCGATGTTCTCGGTGTGAAGGGCACCGATACGCAGTTCGACCGGCCTGGTGATCCAGGAGATGGTGTCAGAGAGGGGTCTCCCATCCACAGAGGCAATCACTAGGGGCTTGTCGAGTGGAATAACAGGCACCTGGTACTTGTCCACCGTGGCCTGCTGGATGAAATTGCCTGCTGCCCCGGAATCGAGGTAGGCATCAGCCGTGAACCGCGTCTCTCCCGTTGTCACTTGCACTGTCCATGTAACCGGGTCTGAGAGAGTCCCAGCACCTAGGGTGGCCTCTCCTACCAACCCTAGGCTTTGGAGTTTCCCGGCCTCTCTGGACAGAAGCGTAGCAGGTGTGTGCCCTCACCGCAGTAAAAGCAGAGACCCTTGGCGAGCCGCTCTGCTCGACGTTCTTCAGACTGCCGCACTCGGTCGATCTGCATGGGCTCGTGGACGGGGGCCCCAGCTGTCGATGACTGAAGTACGGAGGGTTTCTGCGGAGGAGAGGAATGCCGTACCGGACGTCTCTCACGGGACACTTCCTTGGATCGCTCCTGAAAGCGAATGTCCACTCGAGTCGCTAGGGCAATCAGGGCATCCAGGGTGGTCGGTACGTCACGACCCGCCAGCTCGTCTTTAATGCGCCCTGAGAGTCCTTCCCAGAAGGCGGCGGTTAGGGCCTCGTTGTTCCACCCGAGTTCTGAGGCCAGGGTGCGAAACCGGATCGCGTATTGACCCACCGTCAGAGTCCCCTGACGTAACCGGAGAAGAGACGAAGCAGACGCGGAGGCGCGTCCGGGCTCATCAAAGGTACCACGGAATGCCTGCAGGAACTCCTGGATGTTCGTGGTCACAGGATCCCCCTTCTCCCACAAGGGGTTCATCCACGCCAGTGCCTCACCCTCTAGATGGGACATGATGAAGGCGACCTTGGCTTGGTCGGAGGCAAACAAATGCGGCAGCTGCGTGAAATGAGGGGAGCATTGGTTTAAGAATCCCCTGCAGGTCTTGGGGTCTCCGGCGTACCGGGGTGGTGAAGCCAACCGAAGTCTGGTGGTATCTGAAGAAGTCGCCACAGGAGCTGGATCCGTGGATTGACTAGTGGAAGCCCGGGATGTTGAAGTCGTAACTGCCGCTTGTAGCGTGTTCAGGCGGGCGTCTACAGAAGACATGAACTGCAGCATGCGGGTCTGGACTTCACGCTGGCGTTGGAGTTCCTCCTGTACGGCTGCTAGTGCTGCAGCGGGATCCATGGCCTGATCTTCCAACAAGCCTACAACCTACAATAGCCCTCAGCCCAGTAGACCACTGCGCAACCAGCTCTGTCCTCACCTATTGTACCATCACCCATTCCCTGTAGACTGTGAGCCCTCGCGGGCAGGGTCCTCTCTCCTCCTATACCAGTCTGTCTTGTACTGTTAATGATTGTTGTACGTATACCCTCTTTCACTTGTAAAGCGCCATGGAATAAATGGCGCTATAATAATAAATAATAATAATAATAATCTTACTGTCAGGGCCAGGTGGACGGGCAGACCCAGGAGGTGGATCCACTGGGCCGAACTCCTTGATGGTGGTAAGGGGTCCGGTAGCTGGAGCACTATAGGCAGCAGAACAGTCCGTGCACACGAGTATAACGGAGAAGTCCCTGGGACCACGGAGTCACTGGTGGTAGTCCGGGTGACGCAGCTCAGGTTCGGAAGCCGAGGTGATGTCAGGCGGGGTCCGGAACCTTTGGAGCGAGATGACGGGTCACCGCAGGGATCCGAGATGGTGCGGACTGTCAGGATGGCAGATGGACAGCGTTCGGGGTTCAGGATACGGCAGGACCGGATGGCGAGGCAGGCACGGCTCTACAAGAGAGATAGGTGAGTATATACACAGCGACACCAGGAGACCTGACTCCTAGCTTAGGAAACACGAAGATCAGGCCCCGCCCCCTTGGACAATAAACCCCTTTATACCCTGTACCTGTTTAGCCTCATTTCCTGTTAATGGACGCTGGCCCTTTAAGAAAGGGTCAGTGACCGCGCGCGCGCCCTAATGCGCATGCGCGCGGCCCGGGTGCCAGAAGCCAGGGAAGGAAGCTGAGAGGAGGACGCAGGGGAGCCGGCCAGGGCCTGGGAAGCCGTCGGGCGCCGGGATCGGAGACCAGGGGGCCTGGGAAGGACGGGCACCGGAGGCTGGAGAGCGGGGAGCGTGGCAGGTGAGCCGGGGAGCGGGGCTGAGGACCCGGGGAGCGGAGCAGAGGACCCGGGGAGGGGAGCCGAGGACCCGGGGAGCGTGACACCCTGTCACACACAGAGATAAATCTGCGGCAGATCTGTGGTTGCAGTGAAATTGAGGACAATCAGTGACAGGTTTGTGGCTGTGTACAAATGGAACAATATGTCCTTGATTTCACTGCAACCACAGATCTGCCAAAGATTTATCTGTGTATGACAGGGCCTTCACACTCCCTGACAGACGTTCTGTCGCTTATCCATGTTATGTAAATAAATGCTTATAACTTGACTTTACATTAATCCATTGGTTTCATAAATTACTTTTTTTAAAGCTAAAACCCTCCCAAATTTGGTTTAGGTTATGAAAATAAAGTTGCTGTAAAGCTGAAATATTGATCATTTAATGAACACAGAAAGGTCAGATTTTGGCAAGACAAAAGTTTTGTCGTCCACAGAACGTAATGTGAAATTCAAACAAATAATTAACTTCTAATACAAAGATATGTTGCATAACATTGGTGAATAAAGTTGTGGTGCTATTAGAGCCATATTTAATATTTTGTGTGACTTCTATGAGCTTGAAGGACTGCATCTATGCAGTTCAACAATGATTATTCTGTCTCTTCCTGGTAGCAATGAATCCAACCGCTCTAATTATCAGTCCCTTAGATAACTGTATGATTTTACTCACTCTACCGGCTTCCACAGATAGTGTTAACTCAGCCCAAATGATGACTTGTAGAAAGACAAGGAGAAACGCTGTAGTTTTCTTCTAGAATCTTGTATTAAGTACAAAGTAAAGGCAGGTGAAAAGGAATAATCTGTACAGGGTTGCAGACATGTCTCTTCAGTAATGGTTCCTCTAGACTAAACTATAGAAGAAGGGAGGAGCTTTCTATACAGAAGCCAACTAAGGGAGGTACATAGGGACAAACTTCATACAGTCTAATCTACCTAGTAACAATAAGGGATTTCCTGATAGGAGGAAAAATATGCAATGCAAGAATTATATACAACACGTTGTTCCCATTCATGGGACACAACACTCCCCGTCTGAAATCATATGATTTCACAAGTCCTTCTACGACATAAGGAGTCGATCCTGTCCCTCGATGTCACGAAACCTGTAACGAGAAAAGAGGCAAGCACAAAAAATGCAACAGTAATGCACTGAATTCAAGTCCATGCTTGGTTGATGACACATTGTCCTTGCGTAAAAATGTAAAAGTAGAAAAATGTAAAAAATGAATCCAAGTTCAACAAACCCATCTTCAGATTGGGGAAGCCGCAAACATACCAACTCTTCCTCCAACCCAATAATCCAACGGTAAAGTTTTAATCCAAAGGAAAAATTCAAGGTTCATTGGACACGGACAGTTGTGTCTCCGTACAGCAGGGGTAAGGAAAGGTACGCTCCCCGCCGTGGCAGTGCCCAACGACAAAGTTAGTTCATGTAACGTCCTCCTTTGGTAAAAGTAGCACGAGTTCGGTGACTGGACGAATCACACACATGTGCCAGCCGTGGCACGTTGAAGACTTGTAGTCGGTGAAACAGTGAGCAATGTGAATAAGACAAGCTACGGCTCGTACCTCAGATGACCAACTTGAGAAGCGCTCGAAGCGATGAGGTCTCAACTTCTGTTCTGATGTCACTGAAGTGTAGCGAGCGGAGACAACCTGTCTAATTTCCTTGTCGGATTCTGGTTCCACCAGCTCGTACATGTTGCCGACGTAGTTATCGTAGGTCTCCTCGTATAAGATACTTGGAGGTGTCAGCCACATGTTGTCGCCGAGTTTGGATGCAGCAGTCAGTCTCGTTCCTCGGTCGGCTGGGTTTTGTTCGGTGGGAATGTGGTGCCACTGTTCAGCATGATCTCTGTCGAGGATATTTTGCGTAATCTCGACAAAGCATTTCTCCATCTCTGGTTGTCTTTCCAAAGTGCGTTTTAGAGAGGAGGACCTTGCGGTTGCTTGCTGGGAGTTGTTTGGCAACCTTGGCCTTGGAGACCGAAAGGGTAATGGGGCTACCCAACTGTTAGAGTCATTTTGAGAGAACTCTTTATCCATAATCTTTATGAATTCTTTGTCTTCTCTCATCGGAGCCAATTTGTTGTCTTTGTTTGTGGACTCGAACGCTGTTGACCCGAAGTCGTCATCCCAGAGATGATATGCGTCCGCGCAGTCGGGAGGCTGCTGTCGCCACCTGGTGTCGCTCAGCCACTCTTTCACCCCGTAGTGATACGGACATGGTTGAAAGTGCATGCCGCAACCGTTTGGGAGGATGTGCGTCTTGTAGGAGGAGATCGCGTTGGGACTCTTCACTTTGCCTACGCAGACGTTTCCTATGATCACCCAGCCTAAGTCGTAGCACTGAGCGAATGGCGCATCGTGTGGCCCGTTGATGTATTGGCGTACTTTGTGTAGCCGGAGGATGTCCCTTCCAATCAGAATCAGGATTTTTGCACTATGATCAAGAGGTGGGATCTTGCTGGCGATAGTTCTCAGGTGAGGGTGGTGAAGAGCTGCCTCAGGTGTCGGAATCTCTTCCCGGTTAGCCGGTATCTGATTGCACTCGACGAGTGTCGGTAGAGGTATCTCTACGGTATTTTCAAGAGATGTTACCACGAGACCACTGGCTCTTCTTCCGCAAGCTTCTGAGATGCCGCTGCAAGTGCCTAGTGTATAAGGGTAGGCATTTCCTTTTAAGCCGAACAAGTCAAAGAGTTCAGACCTGGCAAGTGACCTGTTACTCTGGTCGTCCAGGATGCTGTACACCTTCACGGCCCTTTCTGGGTGACCTTTGGGATATGCCCTTACTAGGCATATTTTTGCACAAGACTTGTCCCAGAGATCTTCTCCGCAGACTGCGGTGCACGAGGAGGATACTGTGAGGTGGTTTGCAGCTTGGCCGGTACTCTCCCCGCCATGACTTGTGGTAGGAGAAGGTGTAGGTGCAGGATCAGGCTGAGATGGGTGCAGCGCTTGTATGTGATCTGTGCTGTCACACTCCATGCACTTAATTGTAGCCTTACAGTCCTTGGCAAGGTGTTCTGTAGAGGCACAACACCTGAAACATACCCCAAACCTTTTCAAGAGTTCCTTTCGTTCTTGAAGGGGTTTCTTCCTGAAGCCAATGCACTTCTTCAGGGGATGTGGCAGTTTGTGAATAGGACACTGGCGGTTTGGATTTTCTGCCTTCCCGCCTTCATTGCCCTTGTCTGGTGCTGACGTTGGTGTAGGTGGTAGAACATCGGTCTTTTTGACTGATACTGGGCCCCTACATTTTCTGTCATTTTGATGAGTGCTCTCATACCTGGGAAATGGTGAAGTGGAGTCGGTGGGTTCTCCACAGGTGAAGCTGGGGTGTGCCTTACGTTCCGCGATGCCGTTGATGAACTCGCAGAAGTAGGAGAATGGAGGGAAGGACACTTGGTTCTCTTTTTTATAGTTTGTTCCTACCGTGGTCCACCTTTCCTGCACGTTGTAAGGTAACTTGGCGACTATGGGTTTCACCCCACGAGCGGTGTCCAGGTAGCTGAGGCCAGGTAGGTGTGTGTCTGTTTTGGCGAGCTGGAGCTCGGACAGCAGGTCGCTGAGTTCCTGGTACTTTGAAGCATCCTTGCCAGATATTTTGGGAAGGTCGTATAGTTGTTTCAGCAATGCATCTTCAATTGCTTCAGGACTGCCGAAGCCTTTCTCTAGTCTGTCCCATGCGGTTGCGAGACCAGTTGTTGGGTCGCTGATGTAGACGGATCTGAGTCTCTTGATTCTCTCAGTAGACCGTAGCCCTAGCCACCTGATTAGCAAGTCCAGCTCTTCAGCAGCTGTAATGCCAAGGTCACGCGGTTTTGAAGGCACACTTCCACCCTCTGTAGTTTTCAGGCTGGTCGTCGAACTTTGTGAGACCGGTGTTGGTGAGTTCTCGGTGGATCATGTACCTCGCAAAGTCAGACATGTCTGATCTTTCCGACGTTGGGGGCACATTTGCTGGCTGCGTGGTGCTGGTTGCGTGATTCGTAGCTTCTTGGTTCGGTAACATGGGAAAGTATGGAGTGGCGTAGGCGTTTAGACCAGTGATCGGTTTGGTGTGTACAATCTCTGTTGCATACGGGGCCGAACTACATAGTTGTTGGGAGTGTAGCGCCTTGCCGGCATGTTAGGTTGCATGTAGACATGGGCATACGGAGGTTGCTGATGCGCATGGTGTGGCTTTGCATTGGAATATGAAGCAGGTTCAGGCTTGAAAGTCTGAGGTGCATTGGACTGACCTGGAAGGCTGGAAGCTGTAGGTGGATCAGTGTCTTGAGGCTCCGGAGAAGTGTTAGCACTGACGGGAATGTTGATGGTAGTTGGCAGTTTGTCGGCTTGGCTCAGCACATAATCTCTCTTCTTGGCTCCCACCCAGAGCTTGCTCAAAGACTTTTAGCCTTGCCATGGCCGCCACATGTTCACATTCCTTCTGAAGGGCTTCAATTTCTGCTTCCTTGCGTGCAGATTCAATTTCTGCTTCCTTGCGTGCAGATTCTGCTTTCATCTCTGCTTCCTTGCATGCAGATTCTGCTTTCATCTCTGCTTCCTTGCGTGCAGATTCTGCTTTCATCTCTGCTTCTCTGCGTGCAGATTCTGCTTTCATCTCCGCTTCCTTGCGTGCAGATTCTGCTTTCATCTCTGCTTCCTTGCATGCAGATTCTGCTTTCATCTCTTCTTCCTTGCGTGCAGATTCTGCTTGCATCTCTGCTTCCTAGCATGCAGATTCTGCTTTCATCTCTGCTTCCTTGCATGCAGATTCTGCTTTCATCTCTGCTTCCTTGCGTGCAGATTCTGCTTTCATCTCTGCTTCTCTTTGGGCGAAGATGGCGTGTACTTTTGTTGTTTCGGCTTCAGCGCGCCTTTATGAGCTGCCCCCCTGAGGGTTGAGTACCTTGATGAGCCTGATTTGAGTGAGTGCCTTGAGCTCTTAGTGGACCTGGATTTGTAAGATGCCGCTCCTGACATTTGCGCAATTTTTGCTTCAGTCTCGCTCACAATGTCGCGCACGGTGCGGTCTCGTTCAGCATTAAGCTGTTGGAAGTCCTGTAGTTCTTTATGAGACTCAGACGTATTTGCTCTCAGCAGGGTAGAGGAATATTTTTTACAAATCTCTTTGTAAGATCGGTATGCTGAGTACAGTTGTTCAAGGGCTCCCTCTGGTGGTAGCTCATGAGCACCGGGCGCAGATAAAACAGTCACTTGTTTTTGCACTCTTTGCCACAATAATGCTGTCTGGGTAAACAGTTCACTTCTGGCTGTTTCTAGGTTCTCTTTAACCTTCCATGTTGGTTTGATCGACCGCTTAGATCTTTCACTGTAATTTGAGTGTGAGTCCATGTCTTCCTCTTGTTGCTTTAAAGCAGGTAGTGAGAGAGCTCTCTTTGACTCCATCAGGAAGGGTGAATGCTGCTCTGCACTGGTTGTCAGGGAGATCAATACAATATTGCAATCTCTGCAGCCAGCAGTCTGTGTTTGCAGGATGTATTTGCAAAGTCTCTGGCTGCAATTTACAATTAGTTTATGGGGGATTCTAGGTTTATAGCTGCACACAGTTCTGATAACAGGTTAACCCCTTCACGACCGCGGGCAGTAAAATTACGTCCTATTTTAACGTGACTTAACGACCAGGGACGTAATTTTACTGCCTAAACTTCATTTGATTGCCGTGGCCATAGCAACGGCTTTCAAATGATGTCCCCTGCTGTTTCTTACAGCAGGGGACCTTTGCTTCACCCCAGGGGGGGTGGCATCGCCACCCCCCATAGGCGATCGATGTGATTGGCTGTTCAAATCTGAACCGCCAACCACATCGTTCGCACTAATTTCGGCAAAAATAATGCCGGAATTAGTGCAAGACTGTGAGATCCAGCTATGAGATGCCGCAGCTGCTGCAGCATATCATAGGTGGACCTCAAACATGTCGCCCCCAGCCCCTGCAGCACTGATTGGAGCGATCGTGCTATGACGCGCAATCGCTCCAATCAGTGTGCAGTGGGGCGGTCTGATCTGGAGGTGGCCGCCCTCCCCAGGCCTGTGCTGGTCTGGGGACCCTCCCCCAACATGTCTGCAGCGTGGTGTGGCTGGTACTTTTGGTACCACGCCACCGCTGCTGCCGCCGCAGACGCCGCCTCTGCTGTCACCGCGCCTGCTCCAATGGTAAGTATTGCGCTTCGGCGATGGCCCCTGCGCGCTCCCGTGAAGGCCCCTGCGCGCTCCCGTGAAGGCCCCTGCCCGTGCCCCCCCCGATCTGCCCCCCCTACGCCCCGATCTGCCCCCCCTACGCCCCGATCTGCCCCCCGGCATCCCGATCTGCCTGCCTCCTCTGTCATCTGCTTCCAAGGTTCCTTCCTTCTGCTTTTGCTTCTCCGCCCCCTCTGCTCTCCCTCTGCCCCCCCCCATCTGCCCCCCCTCTCCCCATCCCCCCCCATCCCCCTCTGCTCCCCCCCGACGTCCTCTTACCTGCCTTCACGGGTCGTCCGAGGTCTTCACTGGCCCGATCACATCTGCCTCCATCGCTGGGTCCTTCTGCTGATCTGTTCAACGTCCTGCCTGCTGCTCCTGTAAAGCTGTCCATCTCACTGCCTTCTTGTTCCTCTGCAGCTCTTCTGGTCAGTGATCCTCCTGGTACTGTGAGTATAACTTTTTTTTTTTTTTTTTCTTGTATCCTGTCCATTTTTACACCTCATCCGTCCGTGCGTCCCGCCAAGCGCTGATCAGGGATGCAGATAACGGATCGGCATCCCTGCTCAATTTTTGGCGTGACTTTTTTCCGTATTTGCGACGCTTTTTGTATCGCGTCCGTCCGTGCGTCCCGCCGAGCGCTGATCAGGGATGCAGATAACGGATCGGCATCCCTGCTCAATTTTTGGCGTGACTTTTTTCCGTATTCACGACGCTTTTTGTATCGCGTCCGTCCGTGCGTCCCGCCAAGCTCTGATCAGGGATGCAGATAACGGATCGGCATCCCTGCTCAATTTTTGGCGTGACTTTTTCCGTATTTGCGACGCTTTTTGTATCGCGTCCGTCCGTACGTCCCGCCAAGCGCTGATCAGGGATGCACATAACGGATCTGCATCCCTGCACAATTTTTGGCGTGACCTTTTTTTTTTTCCGTATCCCCAACGCTTTTTGTATCTCATCCGACCGTGCGTCCTGCAGCGGCCGATTAGTGCACTGCGTCTGTGTGTTTGAAAAGTTAAATGGCGCTCCTTCTCTTCTGAGCCCCGCCGTGCGCCCAAACAATTACTTTCCACCACATATGAGGTATCTGCGTACTCGGGAAAAATTGCACAATACATTTTATGGCGCAGTTTTTCCTGATACCGTTGTAAAAAAAAAAGCTACCTGGTTGATACAAAAATTTTGTGGTTAAAAAAAAAAAATAATTTTCACGGTTCAACGTTATCAACTTCTGTGGAGCCCCTGAGGGTACAAGGGGCTCACCAAATATCTATATAAATTCCTTGAGGGGTCTAGTTCCGAAATGGGGTAATTTGTGGGGGAGCTCCACTGTTTAGGCACCATAGGGGGTCTCCAAACGTGACATGGCGTCCGCTAATGATTCCAACCAATTTTGCTGTCAAATGGCGCTCCTTCTCTTCTGAGCCCCGCCATGCGCCCAAACAATTACTTTCCACCACATATGAGGTATCGTCGTACTCAGGAGAAATTGCACAATACGTTTTATGGTGCATTTTTTCCTGATACCCTTGTGAAAAAAAAGCTACCTGGTTCAAGTAACAGTTTTGTAATGAGAAAAAAAAAATTGTATTCATGGCTCAACATTATCAACTTCTGTGGTGCCCCTTGTCGCTCGCTAAACATCTAGATAAACTCCTTGAGGGGTCTAGTTTCCAAAATGGGGTCACTTGTGGGGGAGCTCCACTGTTTAGGCACCATAGGGGTCTCCAAAACGTGACATGGCGTCCGCTAATGATTCCAACCAATTTTGCTGTCAAATTGCGCTCCTTCTCTTCTGAGCCCCGCCATGCGCCCAAACAATTACTTTCCACCACATATGAGGTATCTGCGTACTCAGGAAAAAATGCACTATAAATTTTATGGTGCATTTTTTCCTGATAGCCTTGTGGAAAAAAAAGCTACCTAGTTGAAGCAACCGTTTTGTGGTAAAAAAAATTTTTTTTCTTATCACGGCTCAACGTTATAAACTTCTGTGAAGCCCCCAGGTGTTCAAAGTGCTCACCAAACATCTAGAAAAAATATTTGAGGGCTCTAGTTTCCAAAATGGGGTCACTTGTGGGGGAGCTCCATTGTTTAGGCACCTCAGGGGGTCTTCAAACCCGACATGGCGTCCGCTAATGAGTGCAGCTAATTTTGCACTCAAAAATTCAAATGGCGCTCCTTGCCTTCCGAGCACTACCGTGTGTCCAAACATTTGATTTCCACCACATATGAGGTATCTGCGTACTCAGGAGAAAATGCACAATACGTTTTATGGTGCATTTTTTCCTGATAGCCTTGTGGAAAAAAAAGCTACCTAGTTGAAGCAACCGTTTTGTGGTAAAAAAAAATTTTTTTCTTATCACGGCTCAACGTTATAAACTTCTGTGAAGCCCCCAGGTGTTCAAAGTGCTCACCAAACATCTAGAAAAAATATTTGAGGGCTCTAGTTTCCAAAATGGGGTCACTTGTGGGGGAGCTCCATTGTTTAGGCACCTCAGGGGGTCTTCAAACCCGACATGGCGTCCGCTAATGAGTGCAGCTAATTTTGCACTCAAAAATTCAAATGGCGCTCCTTGCCTTCCGAGCACTGCCGTGTGTCCAAACATTTGATTTCCACCACATATGAGGTATCTGCGTACTCAGGAGAAAATGCACAATACGTTTTATTGTGCATTTTTTCCTGATAGCCTTGTGGAAAAAAAAGCTACCTAGTTGAAGCAACCGTTTTGTAGTAAAAAAAATTTTTTTTCTTTTCACGGTTCAACGTTATAAACTTCTGTGAAGCCCCCAGGTGTTCAAAGTGCTCACCAAACATCTAGAAAAAATATTTGAGGACTCTAGTTTCCAAAATGGGGTCACTTGTGGGGGAGCTCCATTGTTTAGGCACCTCAGGGGGTCTTCAAACCCGACATGGCGTCCGCTAATGAGTGCAGCTAATTTTGCGTTCAAAAATTCAAATGGCGCTCCTTGCCTTCCGTGCTCCGCTGTGCGCCCAAACAATTGATTTTTACCACATATGGGGTATCAGCGTACTCAGGAGAAAATGCACAATAAATTGTAGGGTGCACTTTCTCTTTTCTCCCTTGTGAAAATGAAAATTTTATGGCTAAAGTAACATTTTTGTGTTAAAAAGTAAAATTTTCATTTTTTCCTTCCACATTGCTTTGGTTCCTGTGAAGCACCTAAAGGGTTAATAAACTTTTTGGATGTGGTTTTGAGCAGAGTGAGGGGTGCAGTTTTTAGAATGGGGTCACTTTTGGGTATTTTCTGTCACCTCGGCCTCTCAAAGTCACCTCAAATGTGATGTGGTCCCTAAAAAAAATTATTTTCTAAATTTTGTTGGAAAAATGAGAAATCGCTGATGACCTTTGACCCCTTCTAACTTCCTAACGAAAAAAAATTTTGTTTTGAAAATTGCGCTGATGTAAAGTAGACAAGTGGGAAATGTTATTTAGTAACTATTTTGTGTGACATATCTCTCAGATTTATGGGCATAAATTTTCAAAGTTTGAAAATTGCGAAATTTTCAAAATTTTTGCAAAATTTCCTAAATTTTCACAAATAAACGCAAAAATTATCGGTTTAAATTTACCACTGACATGAAGTACAATATGTCATGAAAAAACAATCTCGGAATCGCCAGGATCCGTTGAAGCGTTCCAGAGCTATAACCTGTCAAAGTGACACTGGTCAGAATTGCAAAAAATGGCCCGGTCATTAGGGTGTTTTAGTGGCCGGGGGGTGAAGGGGTTAATACTTTACAGGGCACTTTGTCTGAAGCTGCTATAAAGTTTTATGCTGTGGCTTGTTATCAGCCCCTTGGGGTAATCCTTTCTGTGGATTGTATGCAGTATAGCACTCCTGGAAACAGGTTCTTTACTGATATAGGAATACTAATCCCGGTCACAGCTAATCCTTTTCACTATTCTGTCTCTTCCTGGTAGCAATGAATCCAACCGCTCTAATTATCAGTCCCTTAGATAACTGTATGATTTTACTCACTCTACCGGCTTCCACAGATAGTGTTAACTCAGCCCAAACGATGACTTGTAGAAAGATAAGGAGAAACGCTGTAGTTTTCTTCTAGAATCTTGTATTAAGTACAAAGTAAAGGCAGGTGAAAAGGAATAATCTGTACAGGGTTGCAGACATGTCTCTTCAGCAATGGTTCCTCTAGACTAAACTATAGGAGAAGGGAGGAGCTTTCTATACAGAAGCCAACTAAGGGAGGTACATAGGGACAAACTTCATACAGTCTAATCTACCTAGTAACAATAAGGGATTTCCTGATAGGAGGAAAAATATGCAATGCAAGAATTATATACAACACGTTGTTCCCATTCATGGGACACAACAATGATTCATACAATTTATTAATGAAGTCATCAGGAATAGCAAAGAATGCAGTCTTACATGCCTCCCAGAGTTCATCTAGATTCTTTGTTTTTGTCTTCCAAGCTTTCCTGTTTCATCCTACCCCAAACATGCTCAGTGATGTTCATGTCTGGTGACTGGGCTGGCCATTCCTTGAGCACCTTGATCTTCTTTACCAGGAGGAATTTTGTTGTACAGATGGATGTATGAGATGGAGCACCATCCTGCTGCAGAATTTGACCCCTTTTATGATTGGGAATGTAAGAGGTAGCTAATACTTCTTGATATTGTAGGCTATTGATATTGCCTTCCGCCTTGCAAATGTTTCGCACACCCCCATACTGAATGTAACCCCAGACCATGATCTTTCCACCACCAAACGTAACTGTTTTCTGGGTGTATTTTGTATCCATACGAGCTCCAGTAGGTCTCCTGCAGTATTTGCGACGGCTGTGGTGTAATTCAACTGATGATTCATCAGAGAAATCCACCTTCTGCCACTTTTCCAGCATCCATCTGTTTAGCAGGCTGTGGGACTTGGCAAATGCCACACGGTTTTTTAATTGCCTTTTGTTTAGTGCTGGCTTTTGGGCTGATTCGACCATGAAGACCATTTTGAGACAGAATACTACAAACTGTTCTAGTTGACACAAGGACTTGAGGTGACCAGGCCTGTTGGAGCTCTGCTGCAGTGGAAGAGGGGCTGGCTTTGCATTTTCTAACCTACAAACATTCCTCCTGAGCAGTTGTCTTGCAGGATATGCCGGACCTTGGCTTGTCAAAAACATCTCCAGTCTCTTCAAATCTTTTTTTAATTCTTTGTACTTGACTCGGAGACACATAAGAGGTGCCTGCCACCTCTGCAGTGGATCTGGTCTTCAGCCTCTTGATAATCAAGGCTTTGGTCGCAGGGTGGATTTTTGGCATGTTGTCAGAGGTCAAGTTGCAGTTCAAGTGAAGGTCTGGGGTGCTGTGTTTCTGTTTATACACACCCACTAATTAAGAGATCATTTAGTGAGCACAGGTGAGGATGTAATCTAGGATTGGGTGCATTATGACAAGGCGACAACCTTTGTCTTGCCAAAATCTGATCTTTCTGTGTTCATTAAGTGATCAATATTTCAGCTTTGCAGCAACTTTATTTTCATAACCTAAAACAAATTTGGGAGGGTTTCAGCTTTCAAAAGAGTAATTTATAAAACCAATGGATGAATTTAAAGTCAGGTTTTAAGCTTTTATTTACATAATATGGATAAGCGACAGAACTTCTGTCAGGGAGTATCTCTCTCTCTCTCTGTGCCATGTGATGCTGGTGTGTTTTAGCAGGTATAAAGGCTAGTGATGATCGGGCACTACCATGCTCGGGTGCTCCGTACTCATAATAATAATAATAATAATTTTTATTTCTATAGCGCCAACCCAACATATTCCGCAGCACTTTACAATTCAGAGGGACATGTACAGACAATATGAGACATTACAAAATAACAAAATTCAACAGATACCAAGAGGAGTGAGGGCCCTGCGCACAAGCTTACAATCTATGATAACTCCAATAACAGCAATCAGAGTGCAGAGGATGACTTCATTGGTCCCCACATCTCATCACATCCTTTCAAATTTCATTATTGATTGCGGCATCTGGTGGGTTAATTCACCAGGCGCGGTGCTGGCACCATATCTGCCTGTCACTGCAGGAGCTTGGCTGTCAGCTAAGCTGAGCTATGGCGGTGATCGTGCAAGGAAGTGCTGATATTACAGCATCTCCACATGATCATGCTATGATCAGTCAGTCAGATTGACTGACCAACTACAGCGATTAGAGAGCAGGGACTACTCTAATGGGTCCCTGCATCTCTTCCCGTGCCGGTCAGCTGTCAGTGACCGCTGCAAGCACGGAACTGTAACACAGTGAACGTTTAGATCCATGACACATATACTCACCTCATCTTTCATCGCTGGAAAACCTTCTTTCCTGCAGCTTACTCCAACCCGCACCAGGGCGGCTCCGTGCGTTGATTCTATCGTATCCAATTGCATTCATCATGGTGAGCTGAATTTTTTCCTGTATCTCCCCAACACCAGCAGCTTTTATGCAGCCCCACATAAGGACACTGCCACCACCATGTTTCACTGTAGGAACCATGTATTTCAAAAATGGATTTAGAAAAATTGCATGGTGGTGACAGTTAAACATAGTGCTGGAAGTGTCCTTATGTAGGGCTGCATAAGCGCAGCGGGTTGCAGGGAGCTACTTCTCATTGATAGTATCATGAATTCACAGATGTATTGCTTTATATTGAAAAAGCATATGCTCCCACCACTCAGTGCCCTTGGTAAACATGCAAGTTTCAAATTTGATAATGATCCAAACTACACATCTGTTGCATTTCTGAAGAAGAACAGGATGAAAGTGATTCAGCTGCCAAGTGTCTCCTGATCTGAACCCAATCGAGCACCTATGGGAATTTCTGAAGAGACACGTTGTCATCACCCTCCATCCAGCCTCTTGAAGAAGTCGTTTGTGAATAATGGAAAAAGAAGGATGTTGCATTATGTCGCCAACTTTTTTATTCTATGCCTAGAACACTTGGTGCTGTCCTTAAAAATCAGAGATGTCATACAAAATACTAGATGTAGCAGATTTTTATGTGGGGTGTACTCATTTATATATTATTTTATTTCTTCTTTTTTTTTGTACAGTCAATAGAGTTGCACCAGGGCTTGCTTTTTGCTGTACATGATTCTATCATTTAAGGGGTTGTCCAATGAATACACATTTAGGGTATGTGCGCACGTTGCTTTTTACCTGCTTTTTACCTGCTTTTTTGCTGCTTTTTCTTCTGCGCTGTTTAATGCCAAAATGGATGTGTTCTTCTATTCAAGCAAAGTCTATAGGAATTTGGGTTTCTTGTTCACACTATATTGTTCAAAATGCTACCTTTTTGAGGCAGAACTTTGGTCAAAAACTCAGCTTTTCAAAGAAGCAACATGTCAATTGTTTTTGCCATTTGGGTTTTGCACTGCAAAGCTGAGTTTTTGACCAAAGTTCTGCCACAAAAAGGCAGCATTTTGAACAACATAGTGTGAACAAGAAACCCAAATTCCCATAGACTTTGCTTGAATAGAAGAACACATCCATTTTGGCATTAAACAGCGCAGAAGAAAAAGCAGCAAAAAAGCAGGTAAAAAGCAGGTAAAAAGCAACGTGCGCACATACCCTAACACCTTCTATAAAGTAAGGGCTCGTTTGGACAATTGCATCGATCGTGACTGATGGAATGGAACTTGCAAATTTATTTCCACCGACTCTGAACTGCAGTATTTGGCAGTGAACACTAAACAATGCTATGCTCTGTACATTGCTTACATGCGGTCGCTGCCAGTGCAGATTTCAGGTGCCGGGCCTCAGATCCCCACTGATCTCCAAAACATAGCACATAAATTGATTAGTCCCGGATAACTCCTTAGAAATCAATTATATGGCACACCTGAATGACAATCAATAGAAAAAAAAAATACAAAACAAGAAAGCTGTATGATGGGGCTCTTATCTATACGGCAAATTATTTGAAAACCATACTAAAAAAAAAATAAATTGGTAGAAAAAAAAGAATGACCAAGCAAAAAATTCTAACACGTACTAAGCCGAGGCATGTTCTCATCCCGACAACGCAACAGGTTTATGTGTGTATAAAGTTTTAATACAATTTCATTATAATTTATGGCTCCCTGGTACGGGATGTGATGTAGCATGTGTGCCTCTCATCCAAGAAGCTTCCATTAGTCCTAGGTGACCATGATCTATGGAAGGGGGTCCTGCAACCTGTGCAGCGCATTAACCTGTGATTGGGGAGATGGAGAGTAGACCTTGCCAAAATTTGCCCTTATTTTCCTTCCCTGATGAGGTGTAAGGCCTTGTTTCCACTTTCGATTTGCACGGACGAGTGCAATCCGACAAAACATCGGATTGCACTCGCGCCAGTACAAAACTATGGGGCAGTGTCCATCTGCAATTGATTTCTCATGCTATACTGGCATACGGAAGGAGTCACAGCATGTTGCGTTTGGCAGCGAGATTCGGTTCCCACACCCCCATACAAGTCTATGGGTGTGTGTGAAACATCGCACTACCCTCGCATGTCATCCGATTGCAGTGCAATGTACGCAGAGACAAATCGAGGAGGAGATGGGGAGAAAATGCTCCCTCCCTCTTCTCCACAGCTGTGATACGATCACAAGATCGCATCAAAGTCGCATGACCTAGGCTGACGCTCGCAGCAGGAGGTCATTAGCACATCACTTCCAATGCTCTCGCATCAGAAGCTATGCGCAAGTGGAACCATACCCTAAACCTAAGAATTCTTCTGCACATACACCAACCTTACCAACAATTAAAAGGTAGGGGGATTTTCACACTGAGTTTTTTTTTTTTGTGTGGCAGAATCCACCAGAATTCTCAAAAACAAAAGCACTCAAATTCTCTATTATTATCTATTATCTAATGGATAGGTCACATACAGTATAATTTTTTTACAATTTTGGTTATTACCCAAAAAGTAAGTTATTAATTATTGATAGGATAGGGGATAATTTAATAATAGTTGGAGGTCTGAACGCAATCCCTAAAATAAAATGAGACCAGGTTCTGCAGAGATAGGGAATTGATTTTATTTTAGGAATAGCTCTTTAACCCCTTCAGCCCCAGGGCGTTTTCCGTTTTTGCGTTTTTGGTTTTTGCTCCCCTTCTTCTGAGAGCCGTAACTTTTTTATTTTTCTGTCAATCTTGCCATATGAGGGCTTGTTTCTTGCGGGATGAGTTGTACTTTTAAATGAAACCATAAGTTTTACCATATAGTGTACTGGAAAACAGCAAAAAAATTCCAAGTGTGGAAAAACTGCATAAAAAATGTGATCGCACAATAGTTTTTGGGATATTTTATTCACCGTGTTCACTATATGGTAAAACTGATGTGTCATTGTGATGCCTGAGGTCGGTGCGAGTTTGTAGACACCAAACATGTATAGGTTTGCTTGTATCTAAGGGGTTAAAAAAAATTCACATGTTTGTCCAATAAAAGTGGCACACATTTTGCGCCATTTTCCGAAACCCATAGCGTTCTCATTTTTTGGGATCTATGGCTCAGTGACAGCTTATTTTTTGCATCACGAGCTGACGTTTCTAATGGTACCATTGTTGCACAGATGCTACATTTTGATCGCCTCTTATTGCATTTTGCGCAAAACTTGCGGCGACCAAAAAACGTAATTTTGGCGTTTGGATTTTTTTGCCGCTACGCCGTTTACTGATCAGATTAATTGATTTTATATTTTGATAGATCAGGTGTTTCTGAACTCGGCGAAACCAAATATGTGTATAATTTTTATTTTTTAACCCTTTAATTTTCAATGGGGTGAAAGGGGGGTGATTTGAACTTTTATGGGTTTTTTTATTTTTTAAAACTTTTCTTTACTTTTTTTTTAATTTTACTAGTCCCCCTAGGGGGCTATAGCGATCAGCAATCCGATCACTCTGCCCTATCTGCTGATCACAGCTACACAGCTGTAAACAGCAGATATGATCACTTCCTGATTCATTCGGCTCCGGGCTGAGTGAAACCGCAAGTGACTCATGATAGCTACAGACGTCATCACATGACCCTGTGCTACCATGGCAACCACCGAAAGTCACGTGATCACGCACGTGACTTCCGGTGGGCGCGGCGGTAATTAAAAGTAATGGCCGCGCGCATATACATCTTTGGCAGCAAGATGTAAGGGGTTAAATGTTGCGATCGGAATCGATTCGTAACATGCAGGCACACATGTCAGCTGTTGAAAACAGCTGATATGTGCACGGATCGCCGCGACGTGCCCACGGCAGGGGGCGGGGCTTAACCTCACACGATCCATGACGGATAGGTCCATCATTGGTCGTGAAGGGGTTAATATTATTTAATTCTTGGCGCATTTTTTTCCGACACAGAAAATGCACTAATTCTGTGATTGGAACGAATAAAAAAACAAAACAAAAACTCCATACTCAAAACCACATAAAGAAATGCACATGCATCTTTTGTAAAAAAAAACAAAAACTAAAAAAAAAAATAAATCTCCAAGTAAACATGGATAAGGGGTTTCCAAGATTAAAAAAGCTTGTCTACAGTCATGGCCAAAAGTTTTGAGAATGACACCAAAATGATATTTTCACATGATCTGTTGCCCTCTGGTTTTTAATTGTGTTTGTCTGATGTTTACATCACATACAGAAATATAATTGCAATCATATTATGAGTACAAAAAGGTTATATTGACAGTTAGAATGAGTTAATGCAGCAAGTCAATATTTGCAGTGTTGACCCTTCTTCTTCAGGACCTCTGCAATTCTCCCTGGCATGCTCTCAATCAACTTCTGGAGCAAATCCTGACTGATAGCTGTCCATTCTTGCATAAGCAATGCTTGCATTTTGCAAGAATTTGTTGGTTTTTGTTTGTCCACCCGTCTCTTGATGATTGCCCACAAGTTCTCAATGGGATTAAGATCTGGGGAGTTTCCAGGCCATGGACCCAAAATCTCTATGTTTTGTTCCATGAGCCATTTAGTGATCACCTTTGCTTTAGGTGCTCCATCATGCTGGAAAAGGCATTGTTGGGCGCCAAACTGCTCTTGGACAGTTGGGAGAAGTTGCTCTTGGAGGACATTCTGGTACCATTCTTTATTCATGGCTGTGTTTTTAGGCAAGACTGTGAGTGGTGCGATTCCCTTGGCTGAGAAGCAACCCCACACATGAATCGTTCCAGGATGCTTAACAGTTGGCATGCGACAAGACTGGTGGTAGCGCTCACCTCTTCTTCTCCTAATAAGCTGTTTTCCAGATGTCCCAAACAACCGAAAAGGGGATTCATCTGAGAAAATAACTTTACCCCAGTCCTCAGCAGTCCACTCCCTGTACTTTTTGCAAAATATCAGTCGGTCCTAGATGTTTTTTTCTGGAGAGAAGTGGCTTCTTTGCTGCCCTCCTTGAAACCAGGCATTGCTCAAGCAGTCTCGGCCTCACAGTGCGTGCAGAAGCACTCACACCAGCCTGCTGCCATTGCTGAGCTAGCTCGGCACTGCTGGTAGTCCGATTCCGCAGCTGAAACAGTTTTAAGATACGGTCCTGGCGTTTGCTGGTCCTTCTTGGGCGCCCTGGAGCCTTTGTGGCAACAAAGGAAGCTCTCTCCTTGAAGTTCTTGATGATGCGATAGATTGTTGTCTGAGGTGCAATCATTGTAGCTGCGATACTCTTCCCTGTTAGGCCATTTTGGTGCAGAGCAATGATGGCTGCACGTGTTTCTTTAGAGATAACCATGGTTAACTGAAGAGAAACAATGATACCAAGCACCAGCCTCCTTTGAAAGTGTCCAGTGGTGTCATTCTTACTTAATCATGACTGATTGATCGCCAGCCCTGTCCTCATCAACACCCACACCTGTGTTAATGGAACAATCACTAAAACAATGTTAGCTGTTCCTTTTAAGGCAGGAATACAATGATGTTGAAATGTGTTTGGGGGTTAAAGTTCATTTTCTTAGCCAATATTAACTTTGGAAGTAATTGCTGTTAAGCTGATCACTCTTTATGACATTCTGGAGTATATGCAAATTGCCATTAGAAAAACTTAAGCAGTAGACTTTGTAAAAATTAATATTTGTAGCATTCTCAAAACTTTTGGCCATGATTGTACTTACTTTCAGAAACACCTGTTCTTGAGTCAAAAAGCCAGAATCACAATTTTTTTGGGTCCCTGCAGCATTCCAATAAGTGATTTTCGCACAGACACATGTCCTTTTTTTTCTGACATCACTGATGTCACACAGACCACATTATGGTGTGATTCGTGAAACACGTACCAGAAAAACACGTACATTGAAAATAAAAAGCTTTTTAAACTCACCTTCTCTAGCGACGCTGTCTCCAGCTGCTGCTCTCTGCTTCTACCAAGCCGACTAATTATTCTCATACATATGCAGTTATGCGCTGCACAGCTGACCTGGAAATAGCTGCAGAGGGGAGACAGCGGTGGCCTGACAAAGCATCACAAAGGAGATCAGCACCACAGACAGCAGGAGTGGGGACAGGTGAGTATAATTGCCTGATTTCTATGTGCTTTCACTGATCACAGGTAGCACACAGAGAACCCACGGAGGGACATATGTGTTTTTAACACTTCAGTGAAAAAGTCTGTGTTTTTCACTGATGTGTAAAACAGACCTAAGAGGCAATCAAAACATCACATCTACACCTAAATGGTATAATTAAAAACATCAGCTCAGGTTGCAAAAAAGTAAGCCCTCACACAGCCCCAGATCCCGAAAATGAAAACGTTGTACAATTATTTTATTTATTTTAAATTTACACATTTCTGATTTGATTTTTTTTCACCACTTAAACCCACCCCCACCTAAAAAAAAAAACCTAAACATGTTTGGAATCTACGAACTTGTACTGACCTGGGGAATCATATTACCAGGTCAATGTTACCGTATAGTGAACATGGGAAATAAAAACTCCAAAAAAGTTTTGGAATTGCATATTTTTTGCGATTTTACCGCACTTGCATTTATTTTTCCGTTTTCCAGTACAATATGTGGCAGAATGAATGGTGTCATTCAAAAGTACAACTCGTCCCGCAAAAAACAAACCCTCAAATGGCTATATTAATGGAAAATAAAATGACTGTTGGAAGAATGGGAGGAAAAACTGAAAATTAAAAAAGTAAAATCGCCCAGTGGTGAACGGGTTAAAACTAATGTGTGTAAATAGCCTCATAATGGGTGCGCGTTGCTTCTGTGAAAAACACAGAGGACGGCTGTGAAAAATGGATGTGTGAATGAGGCCTAACACAGAGAGTGAGCTGAGGGTCTGAGAGTCTGGATGACTGGTGCAGTTGATGTAAGTGCTGCCCAGAAAAGTGCTGGTAACAAGTATCAGCAAATTGTCAGAAGTTTTAATGAACAGTTGCACCACCCAACTATTTTACCTCCAATCAGCACTGTTACGGGTGACTGACAGTCATGTGGTTTCTGGCAATAGAAGGTCACAGTGTTTGGCTGCACAGAATGTTCCCTCACTTTTCTATTGTTCCTGCTGTCAGTATTCATTGTATTAGGTAGCTCTCCTGCTGGATTGTCATCTTTCCTCCTTGTGGACCCATCAGGAGCTCACCTTCCACCCAGCTGCTGATCATCAGTATTCTCTTGGTGCTTAAATACTCCCTTCTTCCCTGGAGTGATGCTAGTGATATTATTCAGTTCTTTCTCGCTCTGGTTGTAAGCAGGTGGATTGTTCTCATCTGTAGTATCTTTGCTGAAGTTTTTCTGAACTCCTGCCTGTGTCACCTGTGGATAAGTAGTTCATACTTTTTCCCCCATGTGTCACCCTTGTGTCTTCTATAGTTGTATAGTGCGGTTGACGAAGAGGTCATACCACCCATTCCTATTTAGGGTCCAGCACTAGGGATACCGGCTTGGCGCATAGTTGCGGTACTAGGATGGTGAGGGACCCAAGGGACCAGCAGTAGGTTCGGTCAGGGGTCACCGTCTTCCCTTTCTCTAAACACAGGGTTTCACTTCCCTTTCACCATGTGCTTGGTATTTCCTTGTATCCAGCTCGGTGCATAGGTGCGGAACCTATCTACGGTGGTGATTTACCCCAAGGACCAGCTGTAGGTTTGGTCAGGGGTCACCATCATCCCCTTCCATAGACGGAGGGGTTGCCGCTCGCTTGGTACTTCCTCATACCTAGCGTGACAAACACAGCTAGATGCCTCACGTAATTCCATTGAAAACATTAAGTGTGTTGCCGCCATTCATCCTGATTATACCATCCAAATGCCATCTGTAAGGTTTCACAGTACCCATTGCAACATCACCACCCATAACTTGGACTGGTTGAAGCGCTAGTGGGTGCGAATTGGCCGTTGCCCGCAGAAAGGAAGACGTTTTTCTCAATAGTGGTGAGGGCCACTCTTGTTTCTTTCCCTTGGACTATATCTAACATCACCCCCCAGACAAGCTGCTTTTAGACTTTATTATATGTAATATTGCATTTTCAATCATATTGTTTTATATACAGTGCTATATGTGATTACACTATGTAGAAATGGAAGTGATGAAACAGATAAAAAAAACCAACAACAACCCATAGAGACTGAGTAATGAATCTAATGATGCTTCCATGTGCCATTACTTTTTAATTTGTAAAGGAGAGAAATCATTAGTGTGAGTCACCGCGCGCTGCACAATAACAAACTCTTACACGTGAAATATACCGCGTAATTTAGGCCACATTAAAAGTGAATTATAGAGAGATAGATATTACACATCGGTCACAGTCATGTATTTAGTAAAAAAAATATATATAATTTCATAAACATTTATTATAAATACTCTGGAGGTATTAAGTTTATTACTCCTGAATAGTTGGCATTAATGGGTTATTTATAATTAAAAAGAAATGTTCCTAGATGACACAGTAGAGAATGTATATGTCACGCTCGCCACTGGAGTTGGAGAAGTGGTGAGGTAAAGTGATAGTGGACCACAGGGGGACCCCGGGCCTACCCTATTAGTGGGAGAGGCTTGACTAAGTGCCAACCGCAAGGCGGACGCCAGGTGCTACTGCTAGGGCAGGGACCGGGACTGTGGCATCTGACCTCCAGGGCAAGGGTGGACACAGGAGCAGACGGGACAGAGTCACAAGTGCAGACAGGGACCACCAGCGTGGCAGTAGGCAGGTAGCACAGGCAAGACGGACAGACACAGTCTCTGGTGTGGCAAGAGCCACCAGGATAGCTGAGGCTGGAGGCACAGCCCGAACGGACAGGCACAGTCTCTGGCATGACAAGGGCCACCGGGACTGCTGAGGCTGGAGGCACAACTTGGACAGACAGCACCGACAGGCAGGGAACTAACAGGACTGGAACCAGGTGCCAACAAGCAGAATGGGCTGGTAGCCAGATACGAGCAGGACGGGCTGGACCCAGGTACAAACAGGCAGAATGTGCTGGTGTAGAGCGGCTTGGGGAGGCAGTCATAGTCATGTCTACATGGGCTTCCAGGCCACAACGCAGCCGTTTGGTAACCCCTTGCGTCCCGGTTGCCACTCCACTACAGGGCTACTTTTGCAACAGTTCATTCATTCACTGACTGAATAAATCTGACACCGATGTGCTTCTTTTAACCAGTGGAACTTTACTTGCAACCAACAAATATACAGTATATGTTCAAGTCGCATTACACGGCCATCGCTTCTGACCCCGACAGGGTTCCCGTTAAGCTCCGTTTCATAATTTAATTTACCAGCCAACTGATTTCCTGGCACCTGAACGTCTTTGAATGCTGCTAGGCCCCTCATTCTCCTGTCTGATGTCACACTTTACTGGCAGATTCAAAAAGTTTTTTCAGCCGACTCTGTCCGACCCACAGGGATTTAGCTGTCACTATTGAAAGGACTCATTCCGTCAACACTCCTCCGCCCATGCTTCTGGCAAGGACCTATTCTTTTCCTTTAAGAGCCCACTGGCCTTCTGTCTCGGAGGGGAATTCGTTGGGTATTCTATCTAGGAAAACGGACGCCACCCCAACCATCCAGACTCAACCCCTCTTCTGGGGACCCAGTTACAACCAGTCCTCTAGTGACCAGGATCCCGTGTGTCCGGTGTCAAAGGTTGACTCTTAGGATCTTTTCTAATCAATGTTTGAGCTGCTTGTTTCTTTCTCCTCACTGGAGACTCTCTTGTCCTCCTCCTACATCCTGCCCTATTTATACTCTATCCCCCTCCTTTTACTTAGCCCTTTTCTAACTAGGGGTGTCAAGAAAACAGTAACTGGGCTACTTTGCCAGGTAGTGGCCACTCACCAAAGTACACCATTCTAACTACTGCATTTAATAGACGTTCATGCATGCCGGCCACTTCTGCAGGGGTGGCGTAGCTTTGACCCCCTTACACTGGGACCAGGTTCGGGCAGGACTAGAACCAGGCGCCAACAGGCAGGACGGGCTGATACCAGGTACAGGCAGGACAGGACTGGAACCAAATGCCAACAGGCAGTGTAGCACCCAGAGATATGGGGTACTCGGTTCCGGGCAGGGTCTCAATTGGGGATGTCACGGTGGTGGTCGTTACCTGGTTCCGTGCCCTGGGCCCTTTTTGTAATGGGGATATTTACAGGGGAGAATAGGATAATGTTCAATTGTGACTTCACTTGCGGTATTGTAGCTAAGTGTAGGGAGCTGCCACTGCAGAATGTCTCTACTGGAGCTGATGGTATTGGCAGCTAGTATGGTAGTCCCTCCGCAAGTAGGGTTTTTGCCCCAGAGGGTGTATGGTGGAATGGGCGTCGGAAGAATGTAGTCCACACAGATGTTCAGTTTAACTGGTTTTCTCACTTTCTAAAGAAGATGTTAACTGGTTGCCTGAGGCAGGCTGGTTTCGCCTCCAGGTCCCCTTCATCCCAGTGCCAGTTTGGTTCTCTGGTACGTTCTTCCCCTGAACCTGTCTCTGGTAAGTGGGTCCCCGTGGTATAGAACAACTGGGGGTCCCCGTTCTGTGGTTTGTCCACTTCTGTCCGCCTGACGGTAGCATGAACCCTGTGGGGTTAGTCTCTGGTCCTGTCCCCGGTTCTCCCTTTTGCTACTGAGTCTTCAGATTCTTTAGGGTCAGCAAGGTCCTTGATGGTTCCCCTTGCTGTGCAGGTGTTAACAGGTCGGCTTGAAGCTCTTTCCTGTTCTAGGGTCCTGTACCCCGTCGGTGCGTAGTTCCGGGAGTACTCCACCGTACTCCATCAGCAACCACTTCTCCTGGGTACCAGGTCACCGTTAACCTGAGTCAACACGTTGCTTCACTTCCACCTTCACTCCTCTACTGCTGTCACCATACTGACTACTCTCCACAGTCTGCCCCTCCCACCTAGTCAACTAGTGGACTAGATTGGCTCCACCCCTAGGTGGCCATCCATTGGTCCCACCCTAGCTGGGTACCATTGTATGGGGGATTGTCAGGGAAAACTGGGATTACCTGGGTTTTTTATGTTACCGGCACTGGGATTCTGGGTCCCTAAGGGGGTAGGCCCTGCATCCTTTTTTTTTTTTGTAGGCCCTGCTTCCTAGTGGGGATGCAGAACCTTGTAGCACCCTGATGGTTTCAGGGGCGCTACATTCCCCCTTTTGGTTAATTCCAGCATGTCCTCAAGCTGCAAGATAAAACTGGTTACACATTTTTTTTTATTATCTTCATGTAAAACATTAACTGGTCATCCCGTGCAGGGGAGGTTCATCACTTTAACCGTTTCAAACCTGGGTATCCCTCCCTGCACCCACCACCCAAAGGTCCTGGTCCCAGAACCCTTTTCAGGACGCAGGTCACCGGTTCCACTGGTGGCCAGGTCCAGACCATCTCTGTCCCAGACCTTTCCTGCACCCGGCCTCTCCTGGTGGCGGTGTTCACAGCAAGGTCCGCTGGATGGGTGTACCCTGGTGGGGCACAAATGGTGTAACTTTTTTTACAAGAACACGAGTTTGTGTTGGCTGCTGCCAGTCCTGTAGACTGAGTCCATTTTTATAAACACATATCAAAAACACTTTTTCAATCTGGAATAGTCCAATGTTCAAGCAGTTTAAATCTACATTTTAAGCACACAACATTAACTGGAACAGTCAACAGTAACAAACTGTTAGCATATCAGGTCATGGCTACCATGGTGCTGGGTAGGGGCCACTTGGCCTCCTGGGATAGGAGCAAACACAACACATCCCACAGCCAGATTGGAGATGGGTTCCGCCTCCGGATGGGTCAGTAAGATCAAGAGGGTCTGCGTTCTTACCTCCCGGCGCTGCTCTGCGTGCATGGCCCGGTTCTCGGGGGCCCACACTGCTGCCACCATTTCCCGCACCTCTTCTTTCCAGTCCACCACCTGTTCCTCTCTTAAAGGTTTAGTCCCTACTTAAAGGGTAAGCCCTGCATCCTGGTGGGGATACAGAACCTTGTAGCACCCTGATGGTTTCAGGGGCGCTACAGCAGGATGGGCTGGGACCAGGAACAAAACAAGAACAGAACTAAATACAGGACAGGACCAAACAGGACAGGGTGACCTGACAACTAACTAGACAGAACCAACTGACTAAGCTAATGTTGTTGAACAGGCAAGTCCCCGAGTGGGAGCTTGCCCTAAATACCCAGTGCCTCACAGCAACAGGCTGGGATGCACTTCCTGGGAGTGGCGCACTAGCCCTTTAAGAGAGGAGCAGCAGCGCGCACACTCCTCAGGAGCACTCCCAGAAATGCACGGGAGGCGGGGGAGAAGAACCCATGTGGAGGAGAGGCAGGAACTCCGGGCAGCGCGGAGGGACCCGGCAGTGAGTCAGAGTGTGTCCCTGCAGGAAGGCAAGGAGTGCAGGGACACAGTGTTACAGTATATATACTGTACAACTCAGGGATCAGCATTCAAGATGGCCGAGGATTTCTGCTAATCTATATATACATAGGGATCAAAACTATCTTCATAGAGATGTCACTTTGTCGCCCCTTTTTTTTGTTAAGGTGTAATCTTTTAGGTAAGAATATTTGCTTACGTGCTGCCCCCATGCCAGCAGCCGGTGCTGCTCGGGTCCGGACCTTCAAGGGTGGTGGCTCGAGGGTCTCCGGACCCGGGGGTCTCGCGGACATGCCGAATAAAAGGGGGGACGTATATGTACGGGCTGGGCTGTATTAAGTTCGTGACGCCACCCATGGTGCGTGGTGAATTGGGACACCACCGCTGAAGTTATGGGGAGCCCGGGTGAGATGTTGTGCAGCAAGTTGTTAACCCCTCCGTGGGCAGGGATGGTGGCCCCGGGGCCTGGTGGCTCGGTACGGGGGATAGCGACCGCAGGGGGGGCTGTGTACTCACTGTTAGTAAAACACACGAGTCTCTGGTAAACCAAGGTGATAGTGGCCGGTGCCGCGGCCGGTTGCATTCAGGGTCCCCCACCCGGCTGGTGGTCTCTATCTCTGTCCTCTGCACTGTTTTAAGTAGAAATTACTTCCCAGTTTGAAACGTAGGAGTCCGTTCCTGGCTGGATGTGGCATAAGGAGCCGTGCCCGCAGACGCTGGCCCATGGGATCTATGGGCCCTGGCGGTGACCTCTTATCCCTAATTGGTGGGCTGTTGTCTTCTATGAGGGACTTTGGGTGGGACAGGACCCGTAGTCCTGGCCTCAATTGGTTAATTAACCAGTCCGCTTGGTTCCGGTTTCTGGCTTCAGGGTCCGAGTACCCCCCTTGTGCTACGGTTTCCGGGTCGGTTCCCCGTGTCGGTACCGGTGGACTACAACCCTGTCCCGGTCCACCTCGGTTCCACCGAGCCGTCTTCCCATCTCCTGCTGATGGAGACCACCGTCTGCCACCTAGCCAGAGGCACCAGGGCTCCTACCCTGGTACCGTTTAATCTGGACTTCTCCTGCTGGAGCTACACTTAGCTCCAGCCCACACTCCTTTCCAACTTGAACTCTCAAACCTATGTGACTGATCTGCTTGTTTTCCCGCCCCGGGCTGTCTAGTCCCCTAGGTGGGCGTGTTCCAACCGCCTGATCACGCCCACTGGTGTGTCTATCTTTCCCTAAGGGGGGGGTGACTAGGGTTTCAGGTCGGCTGTGTGTTGCTTAATGAGGGAAGGTGTTATGCAGGGGCCTAACTGTGACTACCTGGTTTTGCCAGGGCGTCACACTTACATACTGACTAATAGCGTTGTATGGCAGCAATTGTAGACTTGTTCAGCTCTGTAGGAGTTGTAGGATTTTGCAGCACTATGATACAAGCTTTTTGCACCATGTGAATAAGCCTTTAAATAGGTTGTCTCACCACCTTAAATGGGAACAGTTGCAACATGCTTGCAAAAAATAAGCAATTTTTGCAATTTACATCTTATTAAAAATACTCTCCATTCTAGAGAAAAAACAAGCTGGCTTTACATATACGATAGCTGACACCCAAGATATCACTTGGCCAGCTATCTCTTCTGACTCCTCTATAAACAAGAATTCTGTCAATGACAAGTTCACTCATAAATAGAACAACTATGATGAATGTATCGTCTTACGATCAAAACTCTGCTCGAAAAAATGGAGGAAACGAGGGGAGGAAGCATAAGAACTAATCAACAAGGAACAAGAATAAGATGTATCAAATATACCAATAGGGAACCTCTCAAGTTACATTTTGACTAGAGCCCAAAATATCCCTACTGTTGAAGGGCCTGGGTTCCCCCCCCCACACCGTTTTGACGTATTTAGGAACGAGATGTAAATTGGTTTGCCTGTAATCTGACAATTAAATACGATTTCAAAAATTACTACTGACAAATGATATTGTGCCATATACAGAAAAATATCGGTTTTACTGTTTCTGAACTACCAATGTAATTGGATCTAAAAACATTAAAGACAGAAAATCAGGAGAATGACATTGACCTAAATATGATTTTGTGATCTCAAATCCATTTTTTTATCCTCTACAATTGAGACCATCAATGCTGGATAATTTCCAAGAGATTGTAGAAAGACAATTGATTCAACTGGATAAAAAAGTAAAGAGTAATAACAACATCAAGAACAATATGACCAAAGATGAAAGAGTAGCCATGAAAGAACTTACGGAGAATAAGGATCTGTCAATAAAACAGGTGGAGGAATTGTGATAATGAATGCATATCTTTATAAAAAAATAACTCAATCTGTCAGATTTGGAGTATTGTAACGCTGCGTCCCTGCACTCCTTGCTCTCCTACAGGGACGCACTCTGACTTACTGCTGCGGCCGGGTCTTTCCACACTGCCCCGCGTCCCTGCCTCTCCTCCATGTGGGTTTCTCCTCCTCCCGCCTCCCGGACTGTGCACACAGAATCTTTCCCCACCAGGGAAGTTGCCTGTTCAACAACATCTGTTCCTAGTCAGTTGAGTTCTGTCTAGTCAATTGTCAGGTCACCCATGCTGTCCTGTCCTGCTTGTCCTGTTCTGGTCCGTACCTGGCTACCAGCCCATCCTGCCTGTTTGCACCTGGTTCCAGTTCTGTCCTGCCCATAACTGGCTACCAGCTCGTCCTGCCTGTTGGCACCTGGTTCCAGTCCTATCCCTCCCCGTACCTGGCTACCAGCCTGTCCTACCTATTGGCACCTGGTTTGAATCTTGTCCCTGCCCATACCTGGCTACCATCCTGTCCTGCCTGTTGACACCTGGTTCCAGTCCTGTACTGCCCATATGACGTGCTTACGGGGTCTTGGGGGGATTACTCGTCACCGGGCCGGTGTAGGAGAGGGGTTTGGGATGTCACATTGGCCTAGCCCGGTTCCGTGACCCCGATGGTGTCAATAAAATGGTGGGATTGGGGATGTGGAGTATGTCTTCGTGACGCCACCTGTGGTGCTCGGCTATAATGGGAGCCACCGCTGCGGGATCTCTTCTCTCTGGGACGAATGAAAATGCAGCTCAGATCGTACAGCTCTCCACAGGCAGAGCTCAGACCCCAGGGAGGATGTTGGGAGTAGTAGTAGTCCACTCGAATAAAGGAGCGCGGGAAGGATTGCGACAACACAGCGGTGGCAGTTTAAGTTCACAGAGTTACTCTCTGCCCTTGGACCGCCGGACTCCACTGAGATGGGCTTCCGCCGATCCAGGATAGTTTGGAGACCAGAACTGGTGTTTCTTTCAGTGAGTCATTCCTCCCTGCACTGTGTTGCGTGAGTCCCTGCAGCTTGAAGCTACGCTGGGACCCAAGTCCTGGGAATGGTTCTTTTCCCGTCCCGTATACCAGGCAGCGCGAGTCCATTGCTGGTGCTGCCCATTGGTTACGACTACTGGCTCTATATACTGTACTGCTTTGCCCCGGGATCTGTGTGTGGGCCAGAAGACTTGGAATCCTCTGCCCGGCGGATTCTGCTGGCGGAACCTGAAGTGCCCACCAGCCTAGGGCTCCGCACCCTGAAGTGTGCGCCGGTCCTGACGGAGCTATAAGCTCTCCCCTCAGCGACCGTGTTCTCCTGCGTCTCACTTGTTTCCTGGTGGTTTCGCTACTGTCTGAGTATGTGTGTGTTGCCTTGCTCCTCCAGTCAGTTTCTCCACCCATCGGGTTCCTGAGCTAGTGGGTGGGAAGTCCCAGACATAGTGGTGACCATCCTAAATGACTCTACCCTAACCCAGTCCCGGTGATAGGGAAACTAGCTATGTGTGTTGGTGGATTGTGGTGGGTTACAAGCAATGACCTCCTCCTTACCCGAGATGAATACTGCACCTCTGGTGAGGTGCAGTACCCTGTGGTGACTGAAGCCTCACGAGCGCCACACGTACCTGTTCAATGTCCATCCTACCTTTTTGGTACTAGTGACTTTGCCTGTCCATCCTGCCCTGCTGGTGTTAGAGACTCTGCCTGTCCATCCTGGCCCTGTCATCTGCCTTGCTAGTGACTTTGCCTGTCTGTCCTGTCCTGTTGGTGCTAGAGACTCTGCCTGTCCGTCCTGTCTGTGTTGTCTGCCTTGAGCCACCCTTGTGGTCATTTCTGCACTTGAGTCTCAGTCCTGTGTGCTCCTATATCCGCCCCTGTCCAAGGGGTCAGCTGCCACAGTCCTAGTCCTCTACCCCACGTTAGGATGGGCCCGGAATCTCCCTGTGGTCCAGTGGGTTCACTTCAAGATCGTCACAGCACCATTCCCGGTTATGAACGTTACAAGGATGAAGATACCTTCAGACAATTAATGATGGATCCAACGGATATATACAATAAAGAACTGTTCCACCTCCTAGAAGAGGGATTCCCGATGGGGGCCATAACCAAAAGGATTTTTACATATATTTTTGCAGACCATCCAATTATCTCAATTTATCGCTCTCAACCAAAAATACACAAAGATAAGTTTCCACTCCCCCTTAGACCGATAATAGCAGGCATAGGGGCGTTGGGAGAGAGGTTGGTAGAATTGGTGGATCACCACCTCCAGCGTCCTGTAATAGACATTCCCAGTTATATTAAAGACACAAAAAACATAGTGAATACATATGACAAATTTGCATGGAAAGGGGGATATTCATGGCTTAGTTATGATTTTGTATCCCTATGTCCTTCAATTCCCCATGACTAAATTCCCCATGACTAAAGGCCCCGTCACACGCACGTACCCGCCCCCGTCGTTTGTTCGTCATGGGCAAATCACTGCCCGTGGCGCACAAAATCGTTAGGAGTCATCACACGGACTTACCTGCCTAGCGACGTCGCTGTTGCCAGCGAACCGCCTCCTTTCTAAGGGGGCAGTTCGTGCGGCGTCACAGTGGCGTCACTAAGCAGCCGCCCAATAGAAGCGGAGGGGCGGAGATGAGCGGCCATAACATCCCGCCCACCATCCTTCCTTCCTCATTGCCGGTGGCCGCAGGTAAGCTGTAGTTCGTCGTTCCCAAGGTGTCACACGTAGCGATGTGTGCTGCCGCGGGAACGATGAACAACCTGCGTCCTGCAACAATCAACGATTTTTGGAAAATGAATGACGTGTCAACTATGGACGATATGGTGAGTATTTTCCATCGTTAACGGACGCTCATTGGTGTCACACGCAACAACGTCGCTAGCGATGCCGGATGTGCATCACGGAATCCGTGACCCCAGCGATATATCGTTAGATACGTCGTTGCGTGTGACGGGGCCTTTAGCGTTTCAAACTTTAATGTACCACCTGGACAAACATAGTAACTACAGAATTTAAGTGAAGTAATTTTTTATTATGTCAGTGAAATTCCTACTAAAACACAACTACAAGGTGGCAAAAAATAACCTAAGGTGTTTAGAGCCGTGTGCAGACTGACCCAGTGGACAAAATTGGCTGAAAATTGGTATGTATGCTATTCAAGGCATGGGGAAACGGAAGGCATCTTTAAAAAAATTTATACCAAAGCTCCCCACCAGGTGAAAAAGTGATTTAGTAGCTTTCTACGATGGTTACCACCTTTGGGTGATTTGGACACCTTCTCAATCCCTGAAAAAAACTAAATCTTGTTAAATCCCCCGGGTGCACCCTAGCAAAATGGTTAGATACCGTGGAGGTCATAACCGCAGAGGGATTATCGGCATAAGGCCTCTTTCACACGTCACTGATTCTGGTACGTATGTGACAGTTTTTATATGTACCAGAATCACGGACATATGCAGACCCACTAAAATCAATGGGTCTGCGCACACATCAGTGATTTTTCACTGATCTTGTCTCCATACGGCATACAAGTGTGTCCGTGATTTCCGCACGGAGACATGTCCATTTTTTTCTGGCATCACTGATGTCCAACAGCACACACAGTAGTGTGATCGGTGAAACACATACCAGAAAAACACATGCATTTAAAATAAAAAAGCTTTATAAACTCACACGTCTCCGTCAACGCTGTCTCTGGCCGCTGCTGGCTGCTGCTTGCAGCCTGGCTAATTTTTCTCATGAATATACATTTATGCACTACACAGCAAACCAGGAAGCATCTGCAGAGGGGAGACAGCAGCGGCCGGACACAGCATCGTGGGAGATTTTAGCACCATGGACAGCAGCGGCGTGGACAGATAAGTTTATCTCCATGTGCTATCATTGATCACGGATAGCACATGGAGCACATATGTGTGCCATGAAATGAAGGCACATGGAGGGTCATATGCGTTTTTAACACATCAGTGAAAAACATCTTTGTTTTTCACTGACATGTGAAACAGGCCTAAGAAATGTTTTGTGATCAATTTTTTTTATACAGTCATATGAAAAAGTTTGGGCACCCCTATTAATGTTAACCTTTTTTCTTTATAACAAATTCGATTTTTGCAACAGCTATTTCTGTTTCATATATCTAATAACTGATGGACTGGATTGAAATGAGGTTTATTGTACTAACAGAAAATGTGCAATACGCATTTAAACAAAATTTGACCAGTGGAAAAGTATGGGCACCCTTATCAATTTCTTGATTTGAACACTCCTAACTACTTTTTACTGACTTACTAAAGCACTAAATTGGTTTTGTAACCTCATTGAGCTTTGAATTTCATAGGCAGGTGTATCCAATCATGAGAAAAATCATCCCACAGATGTTCAATGATATTCAGGTCTGGGGACTGGGATGGCCATTCCAGAACATTGTAATTGCTCCTCTGCATGAATGCCTGAGTAGATTTGGAGCGGTGTTTTGGATCATTGTCTTGCTGAAATATCCATCCCCTGCGTAACTTCAACTTTGTCACTGATTCTTGCACATTATTGTCAAGAATCTGCTGATACTGAGTTGAATCCATGCGACCTTCAACTTTAACAAGATTCCCGGTGCCGGCATTGGCCACACATCCCCAAACCATGATGGAACCTCCACCAAATTTTACTGTGGGTAGCAAGTGCTTTTCTTGGAATGCCGTGTTTTTTTGCCTCCATGCATAACGCCTTTTTGTATGACCAAACAACTCAATCTTTGTTTCATCAGTCCACAGGACCTTCTTCCAAAATGTAACTGGCTTGTCCAAATGTGCTTTTGCATACCTCAGGCGACTCTGTTTGTGGCGTACTTGCAGAAACGGCTTCTTTCGCATCACTCTCCCATACAGCTTCTCCTTGTGCAACGTGCGCAGTATTGTTGACCAATGCACATTGACACCATCTGCAGCAAGATGATGCTGCAGGTCTTTGGAGGTGGTCTGTGGATTGTCCTTGACTGCTCTCACCATTCTTCTTCTCTGCCTTTCTGATATTTTTCTTGGCCTGACAATTCTGGGCTTAACAGTTATTCACCAAAAAACCTGCCTCCATTAAAGTGAATAGAGCTGGGAGCCACAGTGCAGCCAGAACTTCAGAAGAATGTGCAGCCATGCCCTTATATGGAATTTTGGCATGTCACAATGCAGCCAGGGAAAGAGACAGACACAGACAGGGAAAGAGGCAGAGACAGACAGGGTAAGAAACAGACATAGACACGGTAAGAGACAGACACAAAGAGACAAAGAGACACAGACAAAGAGACAGACTGACAGGGAAAGAGAGGGAAAGTGACAGACAGGGAAAGTGACAGAGATAGACAGGGAAAGAGATAGATAGACAGACAGGGAAAGAGATTGAGACAGATGGAGAAAGAGATTGAGACACACGGAGAAAGAGACAGACAGGGAAAGAGATAGAGAGAGAGCGAGACAGAGAGATATATACAGAGGGGGAAACAGACAGAGAATGGGAGAGAAACAGAGAGACAGTTACTATCCCGGGCAGCGCCAGGTGCTATGTTGTGAGGCGAAATTTTAACCACGCACGTTCCAATTTACCAATCAATTTTGCCCCTATCTACATAATGGAGAAAAAGTTAAACGAAAAGTGTTGGGGGCAAATTGACAGCTGCCAGATGTGAACAAGGGGGACTTAAAGAATGAGAGCGATGGCGCCAAAGAGTGTATACCGTACAGTTGCAAAGGTGGGGCCCCGACATGGGATACTCACCACACTCGGGGATAGGAACACACACACAAAATGCGCCACACACTATCACGTGCTTGAACACATTTCACCACACATACACCAACTTCGCCACATAATCGCCCTAAAACACACACAAGTCTGGTATTATCTTTCAAAAATAAAAATCTGATTAATAAGCAGCCAAACTACAAGAACAACAAATGTACTATATAGGAAATACGGCAGCTGTCAGTCACATGACCTGTCTATTTTGTCATAGGCTATGTTTTGAGGGGAAATTGTAACTCTGCGCTTTACAGTTATTCACCAAAAAACCTGCCTCCATTAAAGCGAATGGAGCTGGGAGCCACAGTGCAGCCAGAACTTCTGAAGAATCCGCAGCCACGCCCTTAAATGGAATGTTGGCGTGTCACAATGCAGCCAGGGAAAGACAGACACAGACAGGGAAAGAGGCAGTCACAGACAGGGTAAGAAACAGACATAGACAGGGTAAGAGACAGACACAAAGAGACAGACTGACAGGGAAAGAGACAGACTGACAGGGAAAGAGACAGACAGGGAAAGAGACAGACAGGGAAAGAGACAGACAGGTTAACAGACAGACACAGACAGGTAGAGACAGACACAGACAAAGAGACAGAGAGACACAGGGAAACAGACAGACAGGGAAAGAGAGGGAAAGAGACAGACAGGGTAAGAGACAGACAAAGACAGGTAAAGAGACAGACAAAGAGAGACACAGGGAAAGAGGGAAAGAGACAGACAGGGAAAGAGAGGGAAAGAGACAGACAGGGAAAGAGACAGACAGAGAAAGAGATAGACAGACAGGGAAAGAGATTGAGACAGATGGAGAAAGAGACAGAGACAGTCAGAGATAGACGGGGAAATGCACCACACACTAACACGTACATGAACACATATACCACCCTCAGCACACATTTCACCATGTGAAACTATTTAATAATTACATTTCTATCTATTTGTTTTGTGGTTTTTGTGTGCAGAATACATTTTTGTTAATACATTCTATTTTGTTAACAGCAGTTATTAACCCGGGCTAAGCCGGGTAGTACAGCTAGTGTATATATATATATATATATATATATATACTAGCTGTACTACCCGGCTTGGCCCGGGTTAATAACTGCTGTTATACAGTATATATATATATATATATATATATATATATATATATAGTATTTTTTATTGCATTTCCTTCAATACAAGTGGAGCCACTGAAAAAGCCAACTCCTCTTCCAAAAAAAAGCTCTCAACTGCAAAGACAGAAAATAGAAAAATAAAAAAGTCCGTTGAAATGCGTGAATTTTTTCAAGTTTCTTTTTCTTTCCATTAAGCCCCACATAGGCTCGTCTCTAAGGGGTTAACAGCATCATAATTAAATGTTAGTGTGAATACAGGCCAATTGGGCCAACCTTGTGTGTTTCAAAGACATTCTTAGTCTAGACTCAGACACGTATGACATTTCTGCATTTTGTAAAAGGACACGTAAAACCATCATTGTTTTGCTGAAGACATTTGCTTCGGCTTCATTGATCATGTTCTTTTCGGCTTGAATAGGTGATATTCATGAGAAGAATTTTTTAAATAGTTATGGTGCCTTTAATTAAACCCTTTTGCTGTCACTGGAATGTGCAGCATCTGCCTTTAGTGTTTTTAATCCCTCGTGGTCACTGTCTGACATTTTCTTCTATACGCCCTCTGGCTAGAACTATACTGCTCCACTCCGGCTTTTGTTGAGTGAGTAAGACAGTTTACTACAAGGTAAAATAACAATCATGCAAAATAAATAGGTGACTACATTGCTGTACTTTACTGAGTCGTATTCTTGTATAAGCTCTAGCTACTGACTCACGACAACCAATGCAAGCTGTAACAGTACCCAAGAGGTTGTCAGCAACTGCTCCATCCATCCTTTAAGGGTATATTCCCATGATCCGGATAACACTGCGTTCTAGACACAGTGTCATTCCTCCTATGGAGACGTGAGTGTTCTCCGTGGGAGAACTCAGTGGTCCATGCCAACGATCAAGGTTCCGGGTGCTGCTGTCACGGGTGTGTCACTTGTGACAGACAGTCATGTGGTTTCTGGCTATAGAAGGTCACATTGTCTGGCTACACAGAATGCGCCCTGACTTTCCATTGTTCCTGCTATCAGTATTCATTGGTATAGGTAGCTTTTTTGCTGGATTCATGTCTCTCCCTTTTTGACCCAGCAGGAGCTCGCCTTGCACCCAGCTGCTGATCATCAGTATTTGTCACGCTCCCCGGGTCCTCACCCCCGTTCCCCGGCTCACCTGCCACGCTCTCCGCTCCCCAGTCACCGGATTCCGTCCGTCCCAGGGCTCCGGGCCCCCGATCCCGGCGCCCGACAGCTTCCCTGGACCTGGCCGGCTCCCCTGCGTCCTCCTCGCAGCCTCCTTCCCTGGCTTCTGGCACCCGGGCGGCGCGCATGCGCATTAGGGCGCGCGCGCGGTCACTGACCCTTTCTTAAAGGGCCAGCGTCCATTAACAGGAAATGAGGTTGCACAGGTACAGGGTATATAGGGGGTCATTGTCCAAGGGGGCGGGGCCTGATCTTCGTGTTCCCTGAGCTAGGAGTCAGGTCTCTTGGTGTTTATGTGCCTGTACTCACCTATCTGTCTTTGTAGAGCCGTACCTGCCTCGCCATCCAGTCTGCCGTGTCCTGATCCCCGCACGCTGTCCGTCTGCCATCTGACAGTCCGTACCATCCCGGATCCCTGCGGTGACCCGTCATCTTGCTCCAGAGGTTCCGGACCCCGCCTGATATCACCTCGGCCTCCGAACCTGAGCTACGTCACCAAGACCACCTTCTGTGACTCCGTGGTCCCTGGGACTCCTCCGCTGCCTTCTCTTGCACGGACTGTTCTACTGCCCATCAGTGCTTCAGCTGCCGGACTCCCTACCACCATCTCAGAGAGTTCGGTCCAGTGGATCCACCTCCTGGGTCTGCCCGACCGCCCGGCCGTGACAGTAAGATCAGGCCATGGATCCCGCTGCAGCACTAATGGCTCTGCAAGAGGAACTCCAACGCCAGCGTGAAGTCCAGACCCGCATGCTGCAATTCATGACCTCCGTGGACACCCGCCTGTACACATTACAAGCATCAATGACGCCTGCGGCACCCAGGTCCCCCGCCAGGCAAGCCATGGCCCCCGCACCAGTGGCAACCTCGTCAGATGCTTCCCGACTCCGTTTGGCGTCACCTCCTCGTTATGCTGGAGATCCCAAGACCTGCAGGGGCTTCATAAATCAATGTTCCCTTCATTTCACGCAGCTGCCACATCTGTTCGCCTCCGACCAAGCCAAGGTCGCCTTTATAATGTCCCACCTAGAGGGCGAGGCGCTGGCGTGGATGAACCCCTTGTGGGAGAAGGAGGACCCCATGACCAAGGATCTTCAACAGTTCCTGCAGGCATTCCGCAGCACCTTTGACGAGCCGGGACGCGCTTCTGCCTCTGCTTCATCACTCCTCCGCCTACGTCAAGGAACACTGACGGTGGGCCAATACGCCATCCGTTTTCGCACGTTGGCTTCAGAACTCGGGTGGAATAATGAGGCCCTAACAGCCGCCTTCTGGGAGGGACTCTCGAGTCGCATCAAGGATGAGTTGGCGGGTCGGGACGTGCCCTCCACCCTAGATGCCCTGATTGCCCTAGCAACTCGTGTGGACATACGTTTTCAGGAGCGCTCCAAAGAGCTATCTCGTGAGAGACGCCCGTTACGGCATTCATCTCCTCCTCAGAAGCCCTCCGTACCTCAGTCATCAACAGCTGGGAGTCCCGTCCACGAGCCCATGCAGATTGACCGAGTGCGTCAGTCTGCACAACGTAGAGCAGAGCGGCTTGCCCAGGGTCTCTGCTTTTACTGCGGTGAGGGCACACACCTCCTCCGTTCCTGTCCGGAAAGGCCGGGAAACTCCAAAGCCTAGGGTTGGTAGGAGAGGCCACCCTAGGTGCTGGGACTCTCTCTGATCCGGTCACATGGACCGTGCAAGTGACAACGGGAGAGACGCGGTTCACGGCTGAGGCCTATCTTGATTCCGGGGCAGCAGGCAATTTCATCCAGCAAGCCACCGTGGACAAATACCAGGTGCCTGTTATCCCACTCAACAAGCCCCTGGTGATTGCCTCTGTGGATGGGAGACCCCTTTCTGACACCATCTCCTGGACCACCAGGCCGGTTGAACTGCGCATCGGTGCTCTTCACACCGAGAACATCGCCTTCTACGTCCTTCCGCACATGTCCCATCAGATCCTGCTGGGCCTTCCATGGTTACGGACTCACGAACCATCAGTCAGCTGGGGCACTGGCGAAATCACCCGCTGGGGTGCTTCGTGTCATGAGAGATGCCTAAAATCCACACAACCCATCCGACGACCTCCGGTTCCTGAGAACCTACCGGGGCTGCCCTCGGCTTATTGGTCCTTTGCTGATGTCTTTGATAAAAAAGAATCCGAGGTACTGCCGCCACATCGCCCCTACGATTGTGCCATCGACCTGCTCCCTGGAACAACGCCACCACGAGGACGGATATATCCTTTATCTCCAGCCGAAACACGGGCTATGTCGACTTACATCTCAGAGAGCCTGGCTAGGGGATTCATTCGGAGATCCTCCTCTCCTGCTGGAGCAGGTTTCTTCTTTGTCAAGAAAAAAGAGGGCGATTTACGTCCCTGCATCGACTACCGGGGTCTGAATCAGATCACTGTTAAGAACAAGTACCCTCTGCCGCTCATCCCCGAATTGTTTGACCGGCTTAGAGGAGCTCGTCTGTTCACCAAGCTGGATCTTCGGGGTGCTTACAATCTGGTGCGCATCCGCTCTGGTGACGAATGGAAGACCGCGTTTAATACGCGCGATGGACATTATGAGTACTGCGTGATGCCCTTCGGCCTGTGTAACGCCCCTGCCGTCTTCCAAGAACTGGTGAACGACGTGTTCCGAGACCTCCTCTACACCTGTGTGGTAGTATATCTAGATGACATCCTTGTCTTCTCTCCGGACCTCCCAACCCACAGAGAGCACGTACAGCTGGTTCTACGACGACTAAGAGAGAACCGTCTGTACGCAAAGTATGAGAAGTGTGTCTTTGAGCAGTCTTCTCTCCCCTTTCTGGGGTACATCATCTCTGAGACTGGACTGCAGATGGATCCCAAGAAGGTCTCCGCCATTCTCAACTGGCCTCCCCCTTCTGGACTGAAGGCAATCCAACGCTTCCTGGGATTCGCCAACTACTACCGCCAATTCGTCCCTCACTTCTCTGCTCTGACTGCTCCACTTTCCGCTTTGACTAAGAAAGAGGCAAATCCAAAGGACTGGTCGCCTGCGGCCGACGCCGCGTTTGGCTCTTTGAAGCGGGCTTTTGCTTCCTCGCCTGTACTTCACCGTCCGGAGTTGAACCGCCAGTTCACCTTGGAGGTGGATGCCTCCTCCTCAGGAGCCGGAGCAGTGCTCATGCAGAAGTCCTCCTCCGGGAAGATGGTGACTTGCGGATTCTTCTCCAAGGGCTTCTCAGCGCCTGAACGCAACTATACCATCGGGGACCGAGAGCTCTTGGCAGTCAAACTGGCACTGGAGGAATGGCGCTACCTCCTGGAAGGTGCAGTGTATCCCGTGATCATCTACACGGACCACAAGAACCTAGAATACCTGCGGTCCGCTCAGCGACTGAACCCACGGCAAGCCAGGTGGTCCTTATTCTTTGCCAGGTTCGACTTTCAGCTTCACTTCCGACCCGCGGACAAGAATGTACGCGCTGATGCCTTGTCCAGGTCTTTCATGCCCATGGAGCAGGAGGAAGAGACTACCCAGCCCATCATCTGTCCTAGCAACATCATTCCGGTGGCCCCTGTTACCCTAGCCCAGATACCGCCCGGGAAGACCTATGTCTCCGATACCGACAGGCAAAAAGTGTTACACTGGGGTCATGCCTCAAAAACAGCCGGGCATGCTGGTCAGAAGAGAACATGGGGTGCGATTGTACGCCATTACTGGTGGCCATCCCTTCGCACGGACGTCGCTGCTTTTGTCTCTGCCTGCTCCTCCTGTGCCAGGAACAAGACGCCCAAACACTTGCCCCATGGCCGTCTTCTGCCTTTACCGATACCCTCAGTCCCGTGGCAACACATAGCAATGGACTTTATTACGGACTTGCCATTATCCTCCGGGCACACAGTCATATGGGTCGTGGTTGATCGATTCTCCAAAATGGCCCACTTCGTTCCTATGGCCGGACTGCCCTCTGCTCAGGAACTCGCGGAAGCCTATATACATCACATCTTCCGCTTGCATGGCTTTCCATCCCACATAGTGTCCGACAGAGGAACTCAGTTCACCTCCCGCTTCTGGAGGGCTCTATGCAAACATCTGGGAGTGACTCTGGACTTTTCTTCTTCTTACCATCCTCAGTCTAACGGCCAAGTGGAGAGGGTCAATCAAATCGTGACCTCATACCTACGTCACTATGTCAACGCCCATCACGACGACTGGTCCTCGCTTCTGCCTTGGGCTGAATTCTCCCATAACCACCACGTCAGTGAGTCATCCTCCGAATCTCCCTTCCATGTTGTTTATGGACTCCAGCCCGCCGTCCCATTGCCTATATCCCCTTCATCGGATGTTCCGGCTGCTGATACTGCAGTTCGTGACTTTGCTACCATTTGGGACTCTGTCAAAGCGTCCCTTGGGCGCGCTTCCCAGCGGATGAAGCAACACGCTGACAAGAGACGTCTGGATCCTCCGTGTTTCTCTCCTGGTGACCTGGTCTGGCTTGCTTCCCAGTACATCCGATTGAAGATACCTTCCTACAAGCTGGGTCCTCGCTACATCGGGCCGTTTAAGGTCCTCAGCAAGATCAATGAGGTATCCTACAAGCTACAGCTCCCGGCCACGATGAGGATACCCAACTCCTTCCACGTCTCTCTGCTCAAGCCGGTTGTCCTTGGTCCCTTCTCCGCTGCTGCCAGTCCGGCCCCTCCTCCTATTGCCGATGATGACATCTATGCGGTAAGGGATATCGTGGCCATGAAGACCGTACGAGGTCGACAGTTCTTCCTGGTGGACTGGGAAGGGTATGGTCCTGAGGATAGGTCTTGGGAGCCCAGGGAGAACGTGGGCACTCCTCTTATCCGTGCCTTCATGTCCCGGTTGCGGGGAGGGGGGCGTGGGGGGGGGGGGTACTGTCACGCTCCCCGGGTCCTCACCCCCGTTCCCCGGCTCACCTGCCACGCTCTCCGCTCCCCAGTCACCGGATTCCGTCCGTCCCAGGGCTCCGGGCCCCCGATCCCGGCGCCCGACAGCTTCCCTGGACCTGGCCGGCTCCCCTGCGTCCTCCTCGCAGCCTCCTTCCCTGGCTTCTGGCACCCGGGCGGCGCGCATGCGCATTAGGGCGCGCGCGCGGTCACTGACCCTTTCTTAAAGGGCCAGCGTCCATTAACAGGAAATGAGGTTGCACAGGTACAGGGTATATAGGGGGTCATTGTCCAAGGGGGCGGGGCCTGATCTTCGTGTTCCCTGAGCTAGGAGTCAGGTCTCTTGGTGTTTATGTGCCTGTACTCACCTATCTGTCTTTGTAGAGCCGTACCTGCCTCGCCATCCAGTCTGCCGTGTCCTGATCCCCGCACGCTGTCCGTCTGCCATCTGACAGTCCGTACCATCCCGGATCCCTGCGGTGACCCGTCATCTTGCTCCAGAGGTTCCGGACCCCGCCTGATATCACCTCGGCCTCCGAACCTGAGCTACGTCACCAAGACCACCTTCTGTGACTCCGTGGTCCCTGGGACTCCTCCGCTGCCTTCTCTTGCACGGACTGTTCTACTGCCCATCAGTGCTTCAGCTGCCGGACTCCCTACCACCATCTCAGAGAGTTCGGTCCAGTGGATCCACCTCCTGGGTCTGCCCGACCGCCCGGCCGTGACAGTATTCCCTTGGTGTTTAAATACCCCTGCCTTCCTTAGGACTGGTGCTGGTGATATTATTCAGTTAATTCAAGCCTTGGTTGCAAGCAGGTGGCTCTGTTGTATTGTTGCTGATAATTTTGCTGAACTTCTACTTGAGTCATCTTATGATAAGTAGTTCATGCTTTTCCCCCTGTGTGTCCTCCTTGTGTCTTCTATAGTGTTTAATGGGGTTGACGAAGAGCTCATCCCATCCATTCCCTATTTAGGCTCTAGCACTAGGGACACCTAGGATCAGATATCCGGCTTGGCGCATAGGTGCGGAACCTATCTAGGGTGGTGAGGGACCTCAGAGACTAGCAGTAGGTTCGGACAGGCATAACCATCTTCCCTTTACCTGGACACAGGGTTTTCCTTCCCTTTCGCCGTGCGCTTGGTACTTCCCTGTACTTCCCACGTCTCTGCAAGAGAAATTGATATGCTGTGGACTTGCGGCGGCTCGGAAAGCTGCCATGCCGCATGTCAGTTTACACTGCTTACAAAAGAAGCACAGTGGCCATGGGATTTCTATAAATCCCATCCACTGCTGTTCTTGTACTGTAGAAAGCAGGATTTTGGACGCAGCGAAAACATTGCGTCCAAAACGCTGCTAATCCTGATTGTGGGAACCCGGCCCAAAAAGTCATAATTAGGCCACATGCACATGGTACAGTAATATGCCAGAAGCTGTGAGATGGCACAGTTGGTCCCTTACTGTTTTTCTTTTTCCAGTTTTTTTTCTCTTTACTTGTCTCCCTCAAAAAAATGAATTAGTGGAAAAGTAAATATAAAAGTGATCAAAAGGTCTTATGTACTTCGACACACTATATGTTGTTCTTGAAACCCGAGCACTCATACAATTTCATCACAGAGAAACATAAAAATTCTGATGGTCTTAGACCCTTTCCCAACATTCAACTTTGATGTACATGTCCAGTGTGGGTTTAGGAAGTGAACTCAACCCACATGAAGAGGAAAAAAACACATTGAAACTTCTGAATTGCTGTTTTTGGTCTCTGCCCCTTCCCCAAAATATCATAAAAAGCTATCAAAACATTGTGTTCATCTCATGTTGGTACAATTAAATACTACAGCTTGGCATTTGGGAAAAAAATCCCTCACACAGCTTCATCTACAGGAGAATAAAAAAAAGTTATATCTCAGAAAATGGTGACACAAACCAGATTTCAGATTTTTTTAAGCCACTAAAAAAAAAACTAAGAAAAAAAGACAAGTCTGGCATTGCTGTAATTGTACTAACCTGGAGTCTTCTGTTGCCAGGTCATGTTTACTGCACAATAACTGCTGTAAAACTGGAACCCCACAAACAATGTCAGAACTGCTATTTTTTTTTTACCATTTCACTGCACTTATATTTTATAGCATACCTGGGAAGGACAGCATTAATCCCAGATTTGCAGGTCTTGATTAGGAATGCACCTGCCGTGATTAATTTCTTACATTCGCATCTAGGCTCTCCTTCCACCAAACTGTGGAGCAGTTGTGGCACCCCAGTGGTCCGGTTCCCACAGTAGTGTTGCCCTCCTCACAGGGGGTAATGTTATACCTGGAAGCAATAGAAGGGTCCACCACGCTAGGTAGCACTAGCAGCACACGTTTCCTTGACTCCATACCAGAAGGGTAGCTCTAAAACCCAGTTCATATGGAGCTTCCCTATGCATTCTGGCCTGGGGGATGGGTCAGCTAATAACGAAGGAGAGGAGACAAGGAAGTGAATAGGGTCAAGAAAAAGAGCCTGGGGAACAGAGCAATGACAGAGCTCTCCCCAGACCACAGCGCAGAGACACAGGACGCTGGAGTCCTAGGTTGTACGGGAGCTGAAGTCCCGGCCCTCCTGAATCCGGAGGGCAGGAGACTGCATGTCTCTGGCCATACACAGAACACCTCAAAACAAGAAAGCCTGCGGAGACACCATCACATGTTTCTCAACGCTGGCAGGAAACTAGCCAGGTCTTTCACCGGGAAGGAACAACCACGGGAAGGGCAGTCTCGAGTCAAGGAGACCACCTATGCCAAACATGGTATCTGTTAGGGCCGGGTGGATGGGCAGACCCAGGAGGTGGATCCACTGGGCCGAACACCTCACTGAAGGCAAGGGGTCCGGTAGCCGGAGCACTACAGGTAGCAGGACAGTCCGTTCAAAGGAGTGTAGTGTAGAAGTCCCTGGGACCACGGAGTCACCGAAGGTAGTCCGGGTGACGGAGCTCAGGTTCGGAGGCCGAGATGTTGTCAGGCAGAGTCCGGAACCGACGGAGCGGGAAGACGGGTCACCACAGGAATCAGAGATGGTATGGACTGACGGGATGGCGGACAGTCACCGTTCGGGGTTCGGGAATCGTCAGGACCGGATGGCGAGGCAGGAGCGGCTCTAGGAGAGAGATAGGTAAGTATACCGCAAGACACAAGGAGACCTGACTCCTAGCTTAGCAAAACACGAAGAACAGGCCCCGCCCACTTGGAAAGGATCCCCCTATATACCCTGTACCTGATTCTTCAATATCCTGTTGGAGGACACTGGCCCTTTAAGAGAGGGTCAATGACCGCGCGCGCGCCCTAATGCGCATGCGCGAGGCCCGGGTGCCAGAAGCCAGAGCAGGGAGCGGTGAGCAAGAGGCAGGAGAGCCGGGCTGGGGCCGAGTTGCCGACGGGCGCCGGGAGCGGGGACCGGGCTGCCTGGGGACCGCAGGCGATGGAGCAGGAAGGCTGTGGAGCGGGGGACCAGGAAGCCTGGCACGGGAGCGGCGGAGCGCGACCTGAGAGCGGGGAAGCGTGGCAGGGGAGCCGGTAAGCAAGGCAGAGGAGCCGGGGAGCCTAGCAGGGGAGCCGGGGAGCGTGACAGTATCCATCCACAGACAGCTGTTTCGGGGTATTTGCCCCTCATCAGTGTGGAGTAGGAAACTGGCTAGTGGGAGCAATGCCTAGTAGAAGACTACATAAGCAAGGATGGTTGACCTTAGGGAGATCAACATCCAACACCGCGGAGACACCAACACGTGTTTCTCAACACAGTGATTCTAGAGCACTGCCCCCTGGGAAATATTCAAAACAAGAAAGCCTGCGGAGACACCATCACATGTTTCTCAACGCTGTCAGGAAACTAGCCAGGTCTTTCACCGGGAAGGAACAACCACCAATCCATCCACAGACAGCTGTTTCCTACTCCACACTGATGAGGGGCAAATACCCCGAAACAGCTGTCTGTGGATGGGTACCATGTTTGGCATAGGTGGTCTCCTTGACTGGAGACTGCCCTTCCCGTGGTTGTTCCTTCCCGGTGAAAGACCTGGCTAGTTTCCTGCCAGCGTTGAGAAACATGTGATGGTGTCTCTGCAGGGTTTCTTGTTTTGAATATTTCCCAGGGGGCAGTGCTCTAGAATCACTGCGTTGAGAAACACGTGATGGTGTCTCCGCGGTGTTGGATGTTGATCTCCCTAAGGTCAACCATCCTTGCTTATGTAGTCTTCTACTACGCAATGCTCCCACTAGCCAGTTTCCTACTCCACACTGATGAGGGACAAATACCCCGAAACAGCTGTCTGTGGATGGATACCATGTTTGGCATAGGTGGTCTCCTTGACTGGAGACTGCCCTTCCCGTGGTTGTTCCTTCCCAGTGAAAGACCTGGCTAGTTTCCTGCCAGCGTTGAGAAACATGTGATGGTGTCTCTGCAGGCTTTCTTGTGTTGAATATTTCCCAGGGGGCAGTGCTCTAGAATCACTGCGTTGAGAAACACGTGATGGTGTCTCCACGGTGTTGGATGTTGATCTCCCTAAGGTCAATCATCCTTGCTTATATACACAGAACACCTGGCGGCACAGCAGCATACGAGAGCCCTGAGCAGCTACCACAGGAGCAGCACCTGTAAAAAGGCTTGCGCTCCCTGCCATACAGGTGAGAAACAGTACAACACCAGGAAGAGGGCCACAGCATAGCTTTAAGCAGCAGGGACCTACACAAAACAGCGCAAAAGGAAGACCTGGCTAGGTGGAGGCCCAATTGCTTCCAGGCTGCCCAGACCTCTGTTACCATCTGAACCAGTTTCCCTGGCCTGCAACATCCACTACCAAGTAAAAAGGTAAAGGAAACTACAATCCCTGTGTCGTCCATTTATTAGCTGCATCTTTGGTCCTGTATCCCAACGTTAATTCCTCTATCATAGACTACACCCATTGCCCTATGGCCCATCATTGCTGCATCCCCATCTGCCCCGGCGGTCTCATCCAGCAGCGTCGGCCATACAATGCCAAATACCACAGGAGGCGTCACGACTCATCCCCCTGTAAATATCCCTCATTTAAACGACACTGCCAGGGTCACGGAGTCGGGCCCTGCCGCCGTGACCTTCCAACAGAACCGGCCCGGTTCCGAGTGCCCCATGGCCCTGGTAGGCGTGTCACAGTCAGCGACAAGCGAGGTGAGAGATTTCATCAAGATATTGTGGTTATGGAGAAACGATATCAAGGAACATGGAATCCATCAGTGCTCGCAGGTTACTATTGAACAATTGTAAGAGATGATCGAATGCAGTTGTACAAGAGACAAACCAAAGAGTTGTCACTGAATGAGGACCAAATTTTGTAGTGCAATTTCTGTAACTGTTTATAATTCACGGTAGTGTTTAGACAGGTTTTAGTTATTTAAATTGCTGCTACATTTTCGATAAATAAATATCAGAAAATTGGCATAACAAAATATTCTGCATCTTTTATATTTGCTCATGGCACTGTGCGCAGTCTACATGACCTAAATGTGCCACCATGGAATGCAGCGTCTCCAGACTTGTCTCTCATCAAACACATCTAAGACATCATTAGTCGGCAACTGAAAAGGCAGCTGCCAGCAGCGGATCTTGATGATTTGTCTAAGTGCATTCAGCGTGGCAGAACATTCTTAGACAGCCAGTAAAATCCTCACTGATTGCAGCAAGGCGTGAAAGTGCAGGGATTTCTGGAGCTTATACATGTTAATCAATAAATTGAGATGTTTTGAAAATGTTGTTTTCATCATTTGCATATCAGTAACACGTCTATCCATCTAATTCTTCATAATTCCATGACTTTTCCTTATTGGTGTTGCAATTTCAATTTTGGGGAGCGTATATAGACGATCTCTACAAAATCATATTACCGTGTGTATTCATAAGCTACTGCAAGTTCTCATTACTGGTCAAGGTACACAACGGAGTAGACGCAGATTCATATTTGCACAAACACATTTGTTCTTTGTTAATACATTTTCCCAGAACTGACTAAACATTTGTTGGGTTGTATGATTTTGCACACAATGAATTATGTCAGAACAACATCTGTCCACAGGGAAGTCATTACGGTTTGTCGTAGCAGTTTGTTGACTTATTATGTTTATACAAATGGGGACATATCAGTTTCCTAAATTAAGTCTATCATCATAATTATTGTACTTCCTTTGACCGCGCAGTAATCTAATTATCACAAGCAAATTTACTGAGCGTAATTACATTCAAAGACTTCTGTTCTGTATTGATAGAAGTTTGCTTCAGGATAGGATAAGTTGCAGATCATGCGATATCTTGTAGGAGATTTTTCCATGTAAGCCCTACAACGCCCTATCTGTACTTGGGGTGCGGACCCACGATCAGTGTTTGCAGCATTTTGGAAATCCCATGCCCACTGTGCATGTGCGGCCTGCAGCAAAAACCGATCTGCAGTGCAGCTTTCTGAGTCTCAAGCATGTCAATTCTTTGCTGCAGAGTCGCAAGCGTCCTCTGTAGGGAGAACACAAGCAAGAGATCGCAGCACACTGAACCCTGATCGTGGGCACGGCTGTGACGCCCTGGCCTATCAGATCGTCACAGGGTATTGTACAATCTGCCCTTCTGTGCAATATCCACCTCCTCCTTGGTTAAGGGTCCCTAACAATTGGTGTTGCCAAAAACAGCTAATCAAAATGCTAGGAACACTCTGCACCACACCCACCAGACACACCAGTGGACGGCCTGAGTGGAATAGGGTCACCCACTGGGGGGGTTGGTTAAGGGGGGGGTCAGGAGTGTCAGGAGACTGCGAGTTGAGAAGTAGCTCTTAGAGAGAGAGGAGGTCAGGAGCTGGGCTCCTTGGAACTACTAGATATCAGACGTTGGTCTGGGCCTGGTAGGAGCTGGACCCCGGTCGCAGGGGATCATGACAAGGGCCACGGACTGTCGAGGAGGACAGCCAGCGGCCTTGTGCCATCATTGGGCAGGGGCCAGGGCACGTCGGGGTACGTGGACCCTAGGTCAGGGAGTAGCTTCAGGCAACCTGACAATTTACCCGACAAGGACGGAGTCTTCAAGATCCGTTCTCCACCCGCTCCAAAATCGGGGTACTAGCGCAACGAGGGGGATAGGACTTTCCCCACATACAGTCTAGAAAATCCCAAGTGTGAACCCTGAGAGCAAGCTCCCTCAGTTAGCCACACTGGGGAGCGGGACCCGATTAGTTTCAGACTAAAGGGACCAACTAGAAGACAAGGTGCCACGGGAAAAGGTCACAGACTAAGAGGCAACACCAACAGAAACGGGACCCAGGCGTGCTCCCCCTCAACCGCAGCGGTGTCCAGAACTTTGGTTTACTAGTGAGCCTTACCGTCCCAACGGCACATCCCCGCCATCATCACCGAGTCCCGGGGCATCCCCCTACTCGTGGAGGGGTTAAACACCTAGCTGCCCACACCATCGCCACCGGGTACTCAGAATCGCAGCGGTGGTATTCCATCTTACCACGCACCACGGGTGGCGTCACGAACTTTTCACACCATCCCATGTACATACCCCCCTTTGTTTGAGTGGCCGCACGACCCCCGGGTCCGGAGCCCTCTCGAGCCACTGTGGATCCGGACCCGAGCAGCCCGGCTGCTGACGCAGGGGCGACACACGGGCAGCTGCGGTCTCCTGCATTCTTCTGCAAAGGAGACTCGTGGCCTCACAGGTCAGGACCCGCCGGATCCTGATCGTGGGCACGTACCCTTAGATAGGCATTTCTGTAGCGACAGGTTCCTTTGTTAAATATGCCGAAATGTATGGTTCCCAATCACATTGCCATGAGCTGATCATATAACACTGCCATACAGGTGTCTAAATAACAATATTATGTAGTGTCGCCATTGTGCAATGCCCAAGTAGCAGCGCCATACAATGCTCTAATAAATACCCTCATACAGTACACAATAATTAAATAGCTCCATAAGTAAAGTAGTAATCTACCAAGTGCTGTGCAATTAATAGCAATAAGCTGCCCCTTTGACCTCCCCTCTACAGAGACAGCTGATAGCCCTGGGAGATATTTTCATGGATGAACAAACTTCTTTAAACTTCACTGAAAGGTTTATATTCACTGATGAACTAAAACAAGAAGACCGCAGGGAATAACCTTGATTGTGGGTGGTTATTATATCTATGTGCACCTGAGAACTGAGGAGCTGCAATAACAATGCCATGAGTGTGTCCCGTTCTGGGGAGACCTCTTGTGAGTGTGGGACCAGAAGGTCACAACGCCTTATTATGTGCAGTTCTTCAGCTTGTGTTTGAGTAAATCTACTCTCTTTTTGTGCTGTAGGGGTTAAGTGCTCTTTCCTATCTGGCTATCCTTTGTAATATAAATTTCAGGTTCAGCTCTTTGGAACCACTACCCTTCGCTATAAAAAGTCACATGTCTTACATCTGATGCCAGTTATAGAATCTCATTCTTATACTATCCACCTGGGAAGGAGCCAGTCTCTGTAAGAGGCTGAGGTGTCGTGACTATTGCAGTATTGGCATTTTGCTGCATTGAAGAAACATGGAGTGTTTTCCTTTTTGTGCCTTTTTCCCTCTGTCTGTCTCCCTTACCTTGTGTTGTATCACTGTAGTGGTGAGACTAGTGCTCTCACCGTCCTTCTCACTAGCCAGGGTGAGTCCAGGGCAAATAATGATGGTGGAAATGATTCTTTAAGGGACATTAGGGAGCTAAGGGTACAGACTCGGGGATATTCAGTAGGTGTTCCCTCTCCTTATCCCAGGGCCTTCCTTTTATACTATCCCCATTGTTACCCCTTTATTATGCCGCACGCTCTGCATCTGTACACTGCTGCGTGACAAACAATGAGTATATTTGCATATTTGTTGCATTATGTTTTCTGCGTCGATTATACTTTACAGGCAATTCTGCAGCCCTGGAAGCTTAAATCTTCCAAAATTCCTTGCCAACTCTGTTGTATATAGGTGCTTTTCATGTTGATTTCAACAGTTGCTGTCACGCGCCAGCAAGCCGGACAGGGGAGACGTAGATCCACTGGTCCAAGATACCGTTCACTTGCTCTGAAGTAGAGTATTTGAGTGACTATCAAGACTTCTAGCCACAGGTGATGGGAATAGACTGGTATGTAGCCAACAGGAGGCAGCCCCAGGGAATCTCAGTGCCTCAGTAGCTGGCACTACAGGACAGAGTAAAGCCCGCTACACACGCTTCAATATATCTCACAATCCGTCGTTGGGGTCAAGTTGTAAGTGACGCACATCCGGCATCGTTAGTGAGGTATCTGCGTGTGACAGCTACATGCGATCAGGATTGAACGCAAAACCGTTGATCGCAAACACATCGTATCATTCTCTAGAATTGAGCGTTTTGTTGCACGAACCTAGTCAATTGTAACGTGTGACATCCCTCATACGATTTTGTTGTCTGATGCTATGTGCGCAGGTGTGCGCTCTGCACCGCAGCTTAAAAAAGGTCTGTCATGCACTAATCTCTGTCAGTCCGTCACTATCTCTGTCCCTCACTCTCTGTCCATGTCAGTCTATCCCCCTCTCTCATATACTCACCAATCCCCGATCCCCGGCGCTGCACGGCATTCACACTGCTCCGGCGGCTTTTACTGTTTTGAAAACAGTGAATTCACAGCCGCTCCGGTCACCTCCACACAGCAAATGAACACAGCCGCGCGATCAGCTGCTGTCACTGAGGTTACCCGCGGCCACCGCTGCATCCACCGGTGGCCGCGGGTAACCTCAGTGACAGCAGCTGATCGCCGGCTGTGTTCATTTGCTGTGTGGAGGTGACCGGAGCGGCTGTGTCTGCTGCGGCTCCGGTCACCTCCATGCAGCAGCGGTGGAAGCGACGCTGGATCATCCTGGATTACGCCGGACAAGGAGTGCTTTTTGGGGCTGATTAAAGTGGTGAACCAGGGTATATGTGTGTGTTTTTATTTCTAATAAAGGATTTTTTCTTGTGTGTGTGTTTATTTACTGTAACTTACAGATTAATCATGGAGGGTGTCTCATAGACGCCTGACATGATTAATCTAGGACTTATTGGCAGCTATGGGCTGCCAATAACTCCTTATTACCCCGATTTGCCAACGCACCAGGGCAAATCGGGAAGAGCCGGGTACAGTCCCAGAACTGTCGCATATAATGTATGCGGCAATTCTGGGCGGCTGTTGGCTGATATTGTTAGGGTGGGGGGCTCCCCATAACGTGGAGCTCCCCATCCTGAGAATACCAGCCTTCAGCCGTATGGCTTTATCTGGCTGGTTTTAAAAATGGGGGGAACCGCACGCCGTTTTTTTTAATTATTTAATTATTTATTTCACTACACAGTATAGACACGCCCACCGGCTGCTGTGATTGGGTGCAGTGTGACACCTGTCACTCAGAGTGGGGGCGTGTCTCACTGTAACCAATCATAGGCGCTGGTGGGTGGGGAAAGCAGGGAATACGAAATTGTTTAATGGGCGGCCGGCTTTTTCAAAACAGTAAAAGCCGCCGGAGCAGTGAGAAAGCCGTGCAGAGCCGGGGATCGGGGATCGGTGAGTATGAGAGAGGGCTGCTAACTTCAGTTACTCAGGAGATTAGCGGTCACCGGTGAGTCTTCACTGGTGACCGCTAATCAGGGCGCGACACAGACAGAGCCGCAGCATGACAATGAAGTCGGGTGAAGTTCACCCGAGTTCATTCTGACAGTGCGGCTCTGTCTGTGTCTGCTGTCATCTGCCATTCACCGCTGCTACATGGCTGTCTGTGTCTGCTGTTAGCGGCCATGTAGCAGAGCTGAATGGCAGATGACATAGTAAAAACGCATCCCTACACATTACACACGCTTGGCAAGTCAATAAATAAAAAAAAAAAAAAGGTGCTCAATGCATACGTCACAGAACACATGATCTAAAGGATCGCACACAAAATTGACCAATTTAACATAGACTACTAACGCTCGTGTGACAGCAAATGAACGACCAACGTGAAATCTCATAGATCCCGTATGCAACCTGGGCGTGTCACATCGCAAATGCGATTGTACAACTAATTGCAACGTGTAAAGTGGGCTTTAGGGTACAGGTTCAGATAAGTTTGTGGGCGGTGTAGACAAGTGCAGGCCAGTTCAGGTAGGCACAGGCACGAGAACGGATGCTTGCCGAGATGGGTGGATACTGGAGGGGAACACACAGACTCAGCGGCTGTACTAGATGGTAACAGAGACACAGTCACTGGTGAAGATAGGGTATGCAAACAACAGCAAGGGGACCTGACAACTAGCTAGAGATAAGAAAACTAACTTGGACATATTGTACAGGCACCTCCCATAGGGAGAAGATGCCTTAAACACACAGTGCCTCTCAGCCACTGGTTAAGTGGCACATCCGGGTTATGTTGCGCTGGCCCTTTAAAAAAAGGGAGAGCAGCGCGGCCACAGCCTAAGCGTGCTCCTGAAAGCCTTGCTGCGCATGTGCAGATCTTGAGAACCGGAGGATGTGACAGAAGCTGTAGAGGGTGAAGAAGCAGTCGGGGGAGAGCGTCGGTGGCCCTGACGTTCGGAGTGCGGGGGCACCTGACTCGCCCACCCCAGGGCTATGGGACACACGGTGCCGGGCCGGACTAGTCCGGTGGTAGTCAGTGGTGGCTGGGCCCGGCTCCGTGGCCCTGGTGGGTGTCAGTAAAATATGTGGCTAGATGAATAAAGTTTGTGTTCGTGACGCCACCTGTGGTATGCGGCTAATAGGCCGCCGCTGCTGTATGAGGCCTCCGGGGGATGTTATAGCAGCAATGGTGGTACTGCTCCCCACAGGTGGAGCAATGCCCGGGGCACTGTTGGTGCTTGTGAGTGTCTATGCAGATGAAATAACAGGGGCAACTTCAAGGGTGCAGTTCAAGTTCTTTACTCACAATTCTTGTCGGGGCCCAGGGCCCTTGGACTGCTGGGACCACTGTCAGGGACCTCCGCCGTTTCTGGGTGATTCTGAAAGTAAAAGCCGGTACCCTTCTCTTTAGTGTCTCTATCTTCTGCTGTCTTCCTTAGCCTTGCCTTTGATAGGATAAACCTGGCTTGGCCTCCACTACAGCCTCCAGGCTGGGGGGTCACCCGTCGGCTGATTACCCCTTTTCTGAAAGGTCTGCTATGGGTTCTGGCCCGGGGAGTTTACAACATTCCCTGGGCCTCGGTTTTTACTGTTTGGAGATGATCTTTGCACTCCTCCAGTCTCTAGGGACCGTCCCCTGTTGCAGCTTGATCCTTCCACCGATGTTCTTGTGGAACAGGCCACCGCAGCTCTAAACTGCCCTGGACAGCTCTACAGACTACCCGTGGCCCTGCAACTCCTTCTGTTCTCTGCGTGGTGTCACTTGGACCCTCCGAGTGCCAGGATCTTCACCAGGAAGCGTCTCTTTCTGTTTCTCAGCTCCTGACTGACTTGGAGCTTTCTTTCCTTTCTCTTCCTTGCCTGCCTCCTGCAGACCTCTTCCTCCTTCCGCACTCTCTCTCAGACTTCTGTTGCTTTCTCTGTGCGGACACTCTGAGCTCACAGAGCTCCTTTCCCTTTCACAGCTACATGCTGGCTCCTCACTCTCTCACTCTCTGAGGTAAACTGAAACTCTGACCTTCCTCTCTGCTCTACACTCGGCTGGCTCTCCCCACCCCCCGGTTGCTAAGCTACCACCCTATGGGAGCAGGGATGGGTCTTACGACCCCTCCCAGCATGCAGCATGGGAGGGTTACTGCCACTATCCCTTGTCCCAGTGTGTTCCTAGCAATGGGTGTAGTGTGGATTTACCAGGGGACCGGTGTTCACTCCCTTCCTCACCCAGAAAGGGGCATCACACCGCTGATGGGGTGCAATGACCTGTGGCGACAGAAGCCTCAGGGGCGCCACACTCCCCCACAGCGAATCCCAGCACGTCCTCGGGCTGAAAAGACAACAAAATGCATAACATAAAACAATAAAACATTTCTTCCCTTTATGGGAGGCACAAGTACTTAAACGTTGCGAACTTCTTATAAAGAAAACTCTAAGTGTGCACTTCCAGTCCATTGCACGGTTCGGGCACATCCCCCATAATTCTGGTAGGGGGCACAACGGGTGCAACTATATACATTGTTGGCTACAACAAGTCCAGTAGCCTGGCAGTTCGTTTCTTTCAATCAACAAAGTGGAAGACAAAACCAGCCACTAAGTCCAGTGGCCTGGTTACACAGGACACTTTACACATCACATTTACCAGGGACCACATTCCAGTCTAGTGGCCCGGTACATATACACATGGGGGGTGACTTCTTCAAAAAGAACATTAGGGCAGTACAAAAGGGACATCTTCGCAAAGAATGAGGGGCAGACGGGGGCTATATACAGTTCAGCATCTTCTTACTTCTTTACATGTAGGGATTCTTCTCCGGCTCCCCACCTGGCAGCAGGTAGACAGCGGTCAGCACAGTCTGCGTCTGCTGGTCTTGGCGGGCCGCGCCTGGCATGGCGGCGGCCTGTATTGGAGTCACTGCTGTGACCAATTCTTGACGGGCCGCACCTGGCGTGGCTGCGGCCTGGGCTTGGCGGGCCGCATCTGCGGCGTGGATTAACGTCGCCGCTGCGGCGGAATCTTGCTTGTCCGAGCGGGGTATCGCTGCTGGGGCCTGAGCTGGACGGGCCGGGCTTGGCGTCGCTGCTGCGGTGAGGATGGGCGCCGCTCCGGTGGCGAAATCTTGGCGGGCCGCACCTGGCGTGGCTGCGGCCCGGATCGGCGTCGCCGTGCCAGACGTCTCTCCAGGGACCGCGAGAATGGCAGCGGGGGTTGGGGCACTCGCGCCGGCAGGGGCAGCATGGCACTCACCAGGATCTAGGCCGGAGATGCTCTGCAGCAGGATCGGCATCGCCGGTGTGGACTCTGGATGGACGTGGGCATCACCCCCACGCAGGCCTCGCTGCACAGACTTCTGCAGACTCCTCATGGCCAGCACCATCTCCTTCCCCCACGCGGCTGTCTCCCGTCCGCTCTGCTTCTTCATCCCGTCAGCCATCCTTCCGACCTCAGCCTCCAGCTCAGCGGCGGTCACAGGCCTGATCCAGGTGAGCTCCCCCTGGCCTCCGCTTACAGAAGCCATTTTCTCTCTCCTCCGCTCTGCATAGCGGGCACTGCTTCGCGCTCTTTCTGGGCAAGACCAAGGGGGCGGGGCTTCTCTTCGCGCCCTTTCTTCTGGCAATTCAATTCTTCCCGCTCTATGTAGCACTAATGGCGGCAGTTTTCACAGTGAAACACGCAGTAACACAGTCTTTTAAGTGCAATTCTTCAGGCACACAGTACCCGGTGGGACCGGGCACGAAATCCTGTTCGTGACGCCAAGTTTGACTCGCCCACCCCAGGGCTATGGGACACCCGGTGCCGGGCCGGACTAGTCCGGTCGTAGTCAGTGGTGGCTGGGCCCGGCTCCGTGGCCCTGGTGGGTGTCAGTAAAATATGTGGCTAGATGAATAAAGTTTGTGTTCGTGACGCCACCTGTGGTATGCGGCTAATAGGCCGCCGCTGCTGTATGAGGCCTCCGGGGGATGTTATAGCAGCAATGGTGGTACTGCTCCCCACAGGTGGAGCAATGCCCGGGGCACTGTTGGTGCTTGTGAGTGTCTATGCAGATGAAATAACAGGGGCAACTTCAAGGGTGCAGTTCAAGTTCTTTACTCACAATTCTTGTCGGGGCCCAGGACCCTTGGACTGCTGGGACCACTGTCAGGGACCTCCGCCGTTTCTGGGTGATTCTGAGAGTAAAAGCCGGTACCCTTCTCTTTAGTGTCTCTATCTTCTGCTGTCTTCCTTAGCCTTGCCTTTGATAGGATAAACCTGGCTTGGCCTCCACTACAGCCTCCAGGCTGGGGGGTCACCTGTCGGCTGATTACCCCTTTTCTGAAAGGTCTGCTATGGGTTCTGGCCCGGGGAGTTTACAACATTCCCTGGGCCTCGGTTTTTACTGTTTGGAGATGATCTTTGCACTCCTCCAGTCTCTAGGGACCGTCCCCTGTTGCAGCTTGATCCTTCCACCGATGTTCCTGTGGAACAGGCCACCGCAGCTCTAAACTGCCCTGGACAGCTCTACAGACTACCCGTGGCCCTGTGACTCCTTCTGTTCTCTGCGTGGTGTCACCTGGACCTCTGGGTCCCAGGATCTTCACCAGGAAGCGTCTCTTTCTGTTTCTCAGCTCCTGACTGACTTGGAGCTTTCTTTCCTTTCTCTTCCTTGCCTCCTGCAGACCTCTTCCTCCTTCCGCACTCTCTCTCAGACTTCTGTTGCTTTCTCTGTGCAGACACTCTGAGCTCACAGAGCTCCTTTCCCTTTCACAGCTACATGCTGGCTCCTCACTCTCTCACTCTCTGAGGTAAACTGAAACTCTGACCTTCCTCTCTGCTCTACACTCGGCTGGCTCTCCCCACCCCCCGGTTGCTAATCTACCACCCTATGGGAGCAGGGATGGGTCTTACGACCCCTCCCAGCATGCAGCATGGGAGGGTTACTGCCACTATCCCTTGTCCCAGTGTGTTCCTAGCAATGGGTGTAGTGTGGATTTACCAGGGGACCGGTGTTCACTCCCTTCCTCACCCAGAATGGGGCATCACACCGCTGATGGGGTGCAATGACCTGTGGCGACGGAAGCCTCAGGGGCGCCACACACCGATTGTGTAACAGTTGCCAAGAGTCCTGAATTTACCTGCACAGTAATTCATTTTTTTTAACAACCTCTGAAAATTCAAGCAGGTCTAAAAACATTTCTCCAAACTGCGTGGTCTCATCTAGTTAGGGGTGATCTGAGTGAGGGCTTTATTTCACCAACTTATACTGTAATGTTGGCAACCGTAGCTGTTTTCTGAGGTCTTTAGACAAGATGTTCTACTGTAATAGGATTTCTGGAAGATGAACTGTCCCCTGCAGTATAAGAGCTCAGGCAAGGAACAATAAACATCCATATTAGAGAATTTATTTCGATTTTTCTATATGATATATGATAGCTTTCATATTCACTCCCAGAGCCTGGAAATATTCCTCATAAATTCTGCTCCTGCTTGTACAGTTAATGGGAGGGTCAGTGTGTGTATTCCAGGCGTGTTTTTACAGCTTTTTTTGGAGTTACATCACTGATATCCGTGATCTCCACCTAACGAGTAAACGTTAAGTTTTATAACATGATAGGTAAATAGGGAAAGTAAACTGCTTTGTTCACCAAGTTGGAACTGATCTCTACTCACAGCCCTACTGTTCTCAGCAGGTGCAATTCCTGTATGACTATAGCTAGGATGATATCAGACTCAGTCATTATAATGTGATAAGAAGTTTTGTCTGTTATATTTGTTCTCATAATAAGCCCGGTTATAGATTTTGCACTGGGGCTAAATATCTTTACATCTCTGGGCATAACGCTAATTCAGAGGGGCTCTAAGGGTACATTCCCATGATCCGAACATGCAGCGGCCTGGACGCAGCATGTCCTCTCCTACGGGGCTGCGAGTGTTCTCCACAGGATCAGGGGTCGGGCCACTGCAGTCTTTCTCTATGTTCTCCCTGCGGGAAACAGTTGCAGCTCTGTGTGTCGCCCTGGACAAGCCAGGGGACACAGGTAACAACACACACACACACCCTCCCCCAGCAGTTCACAGCAGACATCCCCAAAGTGACCTGCTTTCTGCCTCGGGCTCAGACTGACACACCAGGTGGGCGGAGTCAGGAGATGGGGACGCCCACCCAGGAGTGAGCTGGCCTGAGGCAGGAAAAAAGCCCAGTTAAGTTCAGGAGTGAAGGAGAGAGGAAGTCTACAGAGAGGCAGACGCAGACTGGGGCCTAGGTTGGAGCCTAGGGCCCCTGTGCAGAAAGACAGGCAGACGGTAGTGGCCATCTGCAGGGAGCAGGGGAGCCAGTTGGTGGAACCGCAGGTAGCCGGGGCTGGGCGGTGGCCCCCCGGTACTGAATCGGGGAGCCAGCTGGAAACCGGAGAGCAGGAAGAGTGTGCACGGAAGCGAAGGAAAGGACTTACACTAACAACCTGGGGTCAGGGGAAAAACACCGCAGCCGCCTGTGGGACCCGTCCATCCAGCCGTTTGTTTCAGCAGAGACTCTGTGTGCTTCATTGGGCTGGGTGAGTACCACCGTGCCGTGCGGCACAGCGCTGCCCCTGCACCTCCACAGGCCCCCTACCGGCCTGTCCACCATCCCAATCCCCATCACTGGGCCCCGGGATCACCAACCCCTACCCACGGAGGGGCAACACAACAACTGGCTGCTCCATAGCATCACTCCCGGGATTCCCCAGCCAGAGCAGCGGTGGTGTACATTCCATCACCACAACCGTGGGTGGCGTCACGGACAATAAACAATCCCCACTCCCAAACCCCCCTTTCACTCACGGGCGAGGAGCGCCGCTAGAGTCCCCAGGATCCGCAAATCGTTCGAGCCACCGAGCAGCAGCAGGCCGCGGCAGCCGCGGCAGCCGGACCCGAGCAGTGGGAGAGCGCGGTGTCCCCTCCTCCGCCCGCGACAACTTGGCGTCACGAACAGAATCTTACCGCTCTGCCGTCTGGTAGAGGTGCGCCTTGTTACCGCCGGAGGTGTCCGGCCAGAAAATTTCAGAAGCCGCCATCTTTGGCGCGAAGAATTTCCCGCTTGAGCGTCTTCCCCGAGCAGGAAAGGCGCGAAAGTGGAGCCCCGCCCCCTGAAGAAGGAAGTGCTAAAAAGAAGCTAAGGGGGATGGGATGGCGTCCGGCCGCATGTGAACCGCGGCTGTGGAAGCAGGGACACGAGGACTCTGCCAGCATTTGGTTCCTGGAAGAGGCCGCCGCAGTGATGCACCGACCCGTTACCCCTGTTACCGGTAGCGGAGCCCGCAGCGTCTGTGGGGGAGGACCCAGACCTGGAGTCCCCAGGCCTCACCTTTGTCACCGCCCTGCCACCGGCCCCGGCAGTCCGCCCGGCCGCAACGGCAGTGAAGTACCGGTCCCGTTGACCGATCTGGAGCCGTTCCTGGACTGGGGTCAAGGGGTGCTGCCCACTTCCTAGGGGCAGCACCAAGGCTAGGTTATTTGGGTGGGTGACTGAAGGACCCGTTGCCGTTATTAAAAGTGTTTAATGTTTGATATGCCTCCCGTTGTGGGATGATGTTAGTATCCTTGTATTGTTTTTTTTCTTATTTTCTGCAGTTTAAAAGAAAAATAAAACCGGTGATGGACGGGCAGCCCGAGGACGGTCTGCATTTTGCTAAGGGGGAATGTGTCGCCCTGGACAAGCCCGGGGACACAGGTAACAACACACACACACCCCCTCCCCCAGCAGTTCACAGCAGACATCCCCAAAGTGACCTGCTTTCTGCCTTGGGCTCAGACTGACACACCAGGTGGGCGGAGTCAGGAGATGGGGACGCCCACTCAGGAGTGAGCTGGCCTGAGGCAGGAAACAAGCCCAGTTAAGTTCAGGAGTGAAGGAGAGAGGAAGTCTGCAGAGAGGCAGACGCAGACTGGGGCCTAGGTTGGAGCCTAGGGCCCCTGTGCAGAAAGACAGGCAGACGGTAGTGGCCGTCAGCAGGGAGCCGGGGAGCCAGTTGGTGAAACCGCAGGTAGCCGGGGCTGGGCGGTGGCCCCCCGGTACTGAATCGGGGAGCCAGCTGGAAACCGGAGAGCAGGAAGAGTGTGCACGGAGGCAAAGGAAAGGACTTACACTAACAACCTGGGGTCAGGGGAAAAACACCGCAGCCGCCTGTGGGACCTGTCCATCCAGCCGTTTGTTTCAGCAGAGACTCTGTGTGCTTCATTGGGCTGAGTGAGTACCACCGTGCCGTGCGGCACAGCGCTGCCCCTGCGCCCCTGCACCTCCACAGGCCCCCTACCGGCCTGTCCACCATCCCAATCCCCATCACTGGGCCCCGGGATCACCAACCCCTACCCACGGAGGGGCAACACAACAACTGGCTGCTCCATACCATCACTCCCGGGATTCCCCAGCCAGAGCAGCGGTGTTGTACATTCCATCACCACAACCGTGGGTGGCGTCACGGACAATAAACAATCCCCACACCCAAACCCCCCTTTCACTCACGGGCGAGGAGCGCCGCTAGAGTCCCCGGGATACGGCCCATCGCTCGAGCCACCGAGCAGCAGCAGGCCGCGGCAGCCGCGGCAGCCGGACCTGAGCAGTGGGAGAGCGCGGCATCCCCTCCTCCGCCCGCGACACTCCGCAGCAGTAAATTGACATGCTGCAGCTCAGGAAGCCTCACCACATATCAGTTTACAGTGCGGGAAAAACAAGCAAAGTGGGCATGGGATTTCTAGAAATCCCATCTGTGCCACCCCCGTGCCAGCAGCCGCCGCTGCTCGGATCCGGGCCTTCTGGGGTGGTGGCTCGAGGGTCTCCGGACCCGGGGGTCTCGCAGACACGCCGAATAAAAAGGGGGGACGTAGATGTACGGGCTAGGCTGTATTAAGTTCGTGACGCCACCCACGGTGTAAGGTGAGGTGGGACACCACCGCTGCTGTTGTGGGCACCCGGAGGAGATGTTGCGGCAGCTAGATGTTAACCCCTCCGTGGGTAGGGATGGTTTCCCCGGGACCCAGTGGCTTCGTGCAGGGTATAGCGACAGCAAGGGGATGTTTGATTACTCACAGTCAACGGTTGCATTCGGATCCCCCACCCGGCTGGTGGTCTCTATCCTTTTCATGCACTGTTTGTGTAAGGTGGACTTTCCTAGTGTGAAACTCAGGAGTCCGCTCCCGGCTGGATGTGGCCTAAGGAGCCGTGCCCGCAGACGCTGGCCCGTGGCATCTATGGGTCCTGACGGTGGCCTTCCATCCCTATCGGTGGGCTGTTGTCTTCTATGAGGGATTTTGGGTGGGACAGGACCTATAATCATGGCCTCAATCGGTTAATTAACCAGGCCGCTGGTTTCCGTTCCTGGCTTTGGGGTCCGAGTACCCCCCCATTGTGCTACGGTTTCCGGGTCGGTTCCCCGTGTCAGTACCGGTGAGCTACAACCCTGTCCCAGTCCACCTCAGTTCTGCTGAGCCGTCTTCCCGTCTTATGCTGACGGAGACCACCATCTGCCTCCTAGCCAAGGCACCAGGGGTCCTACCCTGGCACCGTTAAACTTGAACTTCCTCTGCTGGAGCTACACCTAGCTCCAGCCCACACTCCTTTCAACTTGAACTCTTTCTAAAGCTCAACTGCTTTTTTTCCCGCCCCGGGCTGTCTAGACCCCTGGATGGGCGTGTCCAACTGCCTGGTCCCGCCCACTGGTGTGTCTATCTTTTCCTAAGGGGGGGTGACTAGGGTTTTAGGTTGGCTGTGTGTTTCCTAAGTGAAGGACGGTGTTGTGCGGGAACCTATCTGTGACTACCTGGTTTTGCCAGGGCGTCACGTTCCCCCTTGGTTTAATACAGACCATCCAGTTCACATACTGAAAAATATGTAAAAGGGGTAAAACAGATTACAAGTATACTAACATATTTATGTCGCGGGCGGAGGAGGGGACGCTGCGCTCTCCCACTGTTCGGGTCCGGCCGCTGCTGCTGCTGCCGCTACTGCTCGGTGGTGGCTCGAGCGGTGGGCCAGATCCCGGGGACTCGAGCGACGTTCCTCGCCCGTGAGTGAAAAGGGAGATTGATTGGATGGTGGGGGGGATTTGGTGATTGTCCGTGACGCCACCCACGGTTGTGGTGATATTGGTGACACCACCGCTGCTCTGGACGGGGATCCCGGGAGCAATGACAGGGAGCAGCCTGGTTGTTAGCTCTCCCCTCCGTGGGTAGGGGGTTGGTTGTCCCGGGGCCCGGTGATGGGGTAGGGATGGATGACAGGCGGGTTACAGGGCCTGGTGAGGTGCAGGGTCGCAGGGGCAGCGCTGTGCCGCACGGCACGGTGGTACTCACTCAGCCAATGATGAGGACACAGTTCTCGGTAAAACACACGGCTGGATGGACGGGTCCCACAGATGGCTGCGGTGTTGTTTCTCCCGGCAGGTTGATGGTGACTGCCTTTCCCTGCACCTATGTACGGTAGATGGTTCCAATGGGTTCCCACCGGTAACCCGCTCCCCAGCTTGGATATGGGCTGGAGGAGCCCCTTTTGCCTGCAGGCTCTGGCCTTGGGAACGGTAGCCTTGGCGGGGGCTGTGTTTCCCTCTCTCGGTTGGACTGTTACCTTCTGTCGGGTCTTGGCTGCTGGGAAACCCAGGAGGTCCCCTTCGCTAACGAATTTGGCAAATTCACGGCGACTCCTAGCCGTGCCGGGGTCCATAAGCCCCTGCCAGATGGTGCTGGCTTCTCTTCGCGTACCGGTCCGGTACCGCCGGGCCACCGCCCGTCCACGGTCCTTACGGTAGACTCCAATAGGCCACTCCTGCAGACGGTCACGGTGTTGTTCTCTGTGGCCCCTGGCTTGTCCAGGGCGCCACATTCCCCCTTAGTTAAATACAGACCGTCCGCGGGCTGCCCGTCCATCACCGGTTTTATTTTCACAAACTGAAAAGATAGAAAAACGGTAAAATATTACAATTAAAATAACATCTTCCCACATCGGGAGGTACTCTTACTTAAACGTTACGGTTACGGCTTCCGCTCTCTCCCACCCAAGTAACCTGGCCCTGATGCTGCCCCTAAGCAAACAGGCAGCACCCCTTGACCCCAGTCCAGCACAAGTTACCCGAGCGGGTTCTGTCCTTTTCAGGGGACCCACGTCCATGGGGAACCCCTGAAACCCCCAGAGGATCGCCACCGGTTCCGGTGGTGGCTGGGCCCCAGCCTGCTCCACTGCGGGCCCTTCCTCCAATCTGCCTCTCTGGAGGCGGTAACGGTGAAAGCCACAACAACATTATTTACATGCCACAAGTTTGTGGTTGCCCTGCTAGTTCTCGGGCCTGTTCGTAGTAGGTTCTACGCATAATTTTTCAAACAGTCCCCACGGGGACAACAGTGCTTCGTAGCCAACGGGCTACCAGAAACAAAACTGTAGGGTCCCAACAGAGACTTGCCGTAGGGTCCAAACGGGGACTGGTAGCTGGGTCCCAGGGGCCACCCACAGCACCTGGCTCCGGCACAGCTTCCTCCTGCAGCTTTCCCACAGTCCACCATCGAATAGCACGAGCCCCCAACGCCACCCTCACACAGGGGTGACACTGTCCCACAGGACTCCATTTTCAGCTGCCGATGATGCGGGTACGACTGCTCCTCAAACCGGACTCCTTAGCCTTGAGGGCCGTCTGGAACGTCAGCAGAGTCCTAATGGGGACCGACAGCAAGGTAACCGGGAACCGCTACCATGCTCCAACTTTTCTTTCTTAATCAGCAATCCCGCGGCGCAGCTGCCTTTGCTGCCGCTCCCGGTGCGGAGCACTTTCTGCTTGCTCTGGTTCAGGCGGTGTGGGGGATGGGCCCAGCCGGAGTCCCCCCGTGCCGGCTACGACCGGTACCTTCGGTAATGAGGGACCCCGCTGTGACATGGCCTGCTCTGCCTCCTGGCAGCTGCATCCCCGCCGTGCCTCCGGTGCATCTTTGCTGACGGGCTCAGCCCTCGGCTTCTTCCATGGAGGCGGATCAGGGCGGTCACAGGCTTCTGCTGCAGGTCGGTCCGCCGGGGCGCATTGGCAGGGTACCGCTACCGGTGGTGGTGGTAGCGGGCCTAGTGGTGGGGCAGCAGCAGCCAACATGGGTAGCGGGGGAGGTAGCAGGGCGAGCGGGTATGGACCGGGTCCCTCGGCCGCGATGACGACCCACTAGGGGTACAGGGGCGTGGGTCACTTACCCTCCCTTCCAAGACTCCCTCCACCTCGCGTCTCCGTATGGCCGCCACCACTTCCGCCATGTCGGCCTCCCACTCCTCCAGGAGGAGCTGCATGCGGACCTGCAGACGGCTGCTTAGCTGGACGGTCCGGACTTCCACCCACGCTGCGGGGCCAGGCGCGGGGACCACGGTGTTGTCGGTCGGACTCAGCATCTTTAGCAGCGGCCTCTTCCAGGAACCAGTAAATGGCCGCAGGGTCCTGGCGTCCCTGCTTCTATAGCCGCGGGCTACATGCGGCCAGACGCCATCAGTCCCCCTTAGTCTCTTTCCGGCTCCTCCTCTATCGGGGCAGGGTTTGGGCCTTCGCGCCTCCACTGCTCGAGGAGACGCTCGAGCGGGAACTTTTCGTGCCCAAGATGGCGGCTTCTGCAAATCTTCAGCCGGACACCTCCGGCAGTAACAAGGCGCACCTCTACCAGACGGCAGAGCGGTAAGATCCTGTTCGTGACGCCAAGTTGTCGCGGGCGGAGGAGGGGACACTGCGCTCTCCCACTGCTCGGGTCCGGCCGCTGCTGCTGCTGCTGCCGCTACTGCTCGGTGGTGGCTCGAGCGGTGGGCCGGATCCCGGGGACTCGAGCGGCGTTCCTCGCCCGTGAGTGAAAAGGGAGATTGATTGGATGGTGGGGATGATTTGGTGATTGTCCGTGACGCCACCCACGGTTGTGGTGATATTGGTAACACCACCGCTGCTCTGGACGGGGATCCCGGGAGCGATGACAGGGAGCAGCCTAGTTGTTAGATCTCCCCTTCGTGGGTAGGGGGTTGGTTGTCCCGGGGCCCGGTGATGGGGTAGGGATGGATGACAGGCGGGTTACAGTGCCTGGTGAGGTGCAGGGTCGCAGGGGCAGCGCTGTGCCGCACGGCACGGTGGTACTCACTCAGCCAATGATGAGGACACAGTTCTCGGTAAAACACACGGCTGGATGGACGGGTCCCACAGATGGCTGCGGTGTTGTTTCTCCCGGCAGGTTGATGGTGACTGTGACTGTACCTATGTACGGTAGATGGTTCCAATGAGTTCCCACCGGTAACCCGCTCCCCAGCTTGGATATGGGCTGGAGGAGCCCCTTTTGCCTGCAAGCTCTGGCCCTTGGAACGGTAGCCTTGGCGGTGGCTGTGTTTCCCTCTCTCGGTTGGACTGTTGCCTTCTGTCGGGTCTTGGCTGCTGGGAAACCCAGGAGGTCCCCTTCGCTAACGAATTTGGCAAATTCACGGCGACTCCTAGCCTTGCTGGGGTCCGTAAGCCCCTGCCAGATGGTGCTGGATTCTCTTCGCGTACCGGTCCGGTACCGCCGGGCCACCGCCCGTCCACGGTCCTTACGGTAGAGTCCAATAGGCCACTCCTGCAGACGGTCACCACCGTCTGCCAACCTTGCTGTACCGCCCGGGCCACACACCCGGACGCTGTCAGTTAGTTGCTCCACTACCACTTTCCTTCCTCTCACTTTCACCTCCAAAACTAAACTAAACTGTCTGCTTTTCCCACCTCCAGGACTGTGAACTCCTCGGTGGGCGGGGTTAACCGCCTGGCCCACCCCCTGGTGTGGACATCAGCCCCTGGAGGAAGGCAACAAGGGTTTTGTGTCTGACTTCGGTGTGCCTGACCGGGAGTGTGGGGTGTGTGGGTGTTGTTCTCTGTGGCCCCTGGCTTGTCCAGGGCGCCACATTTACATTCAAGCATATGTGGTTTCTTCCCTTACGGGAGGCATTTTTCTTAACCATTGCACATTAAAACCGAGACGAGATGGACCGGGTCCTTCTCACCTCACCCACACAAAACAACCTAGCCCTGATGCCACCTTTAAAACACATGTTGGCACCCCTTGCCCAAGTCCAGGACAGCTTCGGATGTTGCCCGTACGGGCTGGGTAAAAAGTTCCTTACCTGGCAGTCTTTTTCAAGGGCCCCACGTCCAAGGGACCCCTGACCCGGAGGTTAGTCACCGGTTTCGGTGGTGACTGGGCCTCAGCCGACTCTACCGCAGGCCCATCCTCCAATCAGCCTCTCCAGAGACTGCTGCAGGTGAGAGGGTTGGTTAGGGACTATTTACAAGACCCAAAAGTTCTTGGGTTGGCCTGCCAGTTCACGGCCATGGTCCTTTTTTAACTCTAAAACGAGAACAACAGATGGTTCCAACGGGGACTTCAACTTGGGGGTAGCCTGGGAACCACTGCTGCATGGGGCCGTATGGCTCTCTTGGCCCCCGGGGGTTAGCATTCTGGGACCAGCTGCAATGCATCCCAGAGCTTTGGACTTCCATTGGGAACGGAGGTGGTATAGCAGGTGATGCCGCTGCTCCAGGGAGCGGTGCCGGCCGGTACTCTCCCATCATATAGGAAACGGGCTCCAGCTCCAGGCAGGGCAACGAGGTCGAGATGGTCTGGGTACCTTTCTCTCAACGTGACACCGTGCGGGAAGCTCGGCTTTCACAGGCCCACACCACGGCCACCATTCTCTGGACCTCCGCTTTCCACTCCACCTGTTGCAGTGACTGCGACCGCACCCGGACACAGAATCTCGCCAGCTCCCGTTCCAGCCAGGCAGCGGTACCCATCAGTAAGCGATCTGATGCGTGTCCCTCCGCAGGGATCACCACTCCGCCTCGGGGCGCCGCCATTCCAGCGGTCGGCACGGCTCCAGCATAAGGTTTAGGAGCAGACATCTTCCTGCTTCTCCCCCTCGGTCTTTTTCCAGCACCCCCTTTTTTGGCTCGTTATTTTTGTTTTACGACCTCGGGGTTCACCTTCCGGCCGTGTTCCCAGGGGGCAGGGCTTCAATTTTCGCACCCTTTCTCGGGGAAGAAGACGCTGGGCTGCAGTTTTCGCGCCTAAAAATGGCGGCAAAAATGGCGACTTCTGAAAATTTGTCAACGGATCACCGCTGACTGTCCAATTCAAGGCGCACTTCCACCAGGTAAGTGGATGGCTAAGCATCCTGCTCGTGACGCCAAGTTTCGGGGTGTGCCGCCCCCGTGCCAGCAGCCGCTGCTGCTCGGATCCGGGCCTTCTGGGGTGGTGGCTCGAGGGTCTCCGGACCCGGGGGTCTCGCGGACATGCCGAATAAAAAGGGGGACGTAGATGTACGTGCTAGGCTGTATTAAGTTTGTGACGCCACCCACGGTGTGTGGTGAGATGGGACAACACCACCGCTGCTGTTGTGGGCAACCGGGGGAGAAGTTGTGGCAGCTAGATGTTAACCCCTCCGTGGGTAGGGATGGTTACCCCGGGACCCAGTGGCTTCGTGCAGGGTATAGCGACAGCAAGGGGTTGTTTGATTACTCACAGTCAATAAACCACACAAGTCTTTTGGTAAACCAAGGTGCTTGTGGCCGGCCTCCGCGGCCAGTTGCATTCGGATCCCCCACCCGGCTGATGGTCGCTATCCTTTTCCTCTGCACTGACTTTGTGGAAGGTGGACTTCCTAGTCTGGAACTCAGGAGTCCGCTCCCGGCTGGATGTGGCCTAAGGAGCCGTGCCCGCAGACGCTGGCCCGTGGGATTTATGGGCCCTGGCGGTGGCCTTCTATCCCTATTGGTGGGCTGTTGTCTTCTATGAGGGACTTTGGGTGGGACAGGAGCTATAATCCTGGCCTCAATCGGTTAATTAACCAGGCCTCTGGTTTCCGGTCCTGGCTTCAGGGTCCCGAGTACCCCCCTTTGTGCTACGGTTTCCGGGTCGGTTCCCCGTGTCGGTACCGGCGGGCTACAACCCTGTCCCGGTCCACCTCGGTTCTGCCAAGCAGTCTTCCCGTCTCCTGCTGATGGAGACCACCGTCTCCCTCCTAGCCAAGGCACCAGGGCTCCTACCCTGGCACCGTTCAACTTGAACTTCCTCTGCTGGAGCTACACCTAGCTCCAGCCCACACTCCTCTCAACTTGAACTACAAACTCTTTCTAAAGCTCAACTGCTTGTTTTCCCTCCACGGGCTGTCTAGACTCCTGGGTGGGCGTGTCCAACCGCCTGGTCCCGCCCACTGGTGTGTCTATCTTTCCCTAAGGTGGGGTGACTAGGGTTTTAGGTTGGCTGTGTGTTTCCTAAGTGAAGGACGGTGTTGTGCGGGAACCTATCTGTGACTACCTGGTTTTGCCAGGGCGCCACACATCCACTATGCTTGTACTGTACAATGCAGTGTTTTGGACACAGTGAAAATACGGTGGTTCCAAATCTCTGTGAACCCTGATCATGGGCACGCAGCTTTATAGGGGTTATCCACTTCTAGGCCAACACCTTCTGATTCAATATTTTTGCCCCAGGTAAAATAATAAAGACTATACTCACCTCCCGTACTGGCGCGGGACTCACGTGGAGTTGTAACGTAACGCGAGCCCCACGTCTAATCATCGCACTCTTCCTTCTCCCCGACTTCGGACCAAACAAACAATCAACAGGAAGTGAGCAATGCAGCTGCATTTGTAACGCCCTGGAAAACCAGGTAGATGTACACATAGGCCCCCGCATAACACCTATCCCACAAAGGGTTAAATCAGCCGACCTGAAACCCTAGTCACCCCCCCTTCCCCCAGGGAAGGACAGACACACCAGTCAGCGGGACCATGCGGTTAGGAAACGCCCACCTAGGGGTCTGGAGAGCCCGGGGCGTGAAAACAGTCAGTTAACGTTCAAGTTCGAGTTGGAGTAGAGGTGCCAAGCTGACTTCTGCCAGGTTCGGAGCCCTGACACCTTGGCTAGGTGGCAAATGGTAGCCAGAGTCTGCAGGAGACGGGAAGACGGCTGCCGGGAATCCGAGGTGGACCGGGACAGGGTTGTAGCCCGCCGGTACCGACACCGGAGAATCGACCCGGAAACCGTGTGCACAGAGGGGGTACTTGGACCCTGAAGCCAGGACCGGCACCAACGGCCTACCTAATTAACCAATTAAGGGCAGGATTTTAAGTCCTGTCCCAACCTAAGTCCCGAAAAGTAGACAACCACCCACCGAGAGGGATAGGGCAACCGCCAGGGCCCGTAGATCGCAAGGGTTAGCGTCAGACGGGCACAGCTCCCAACCAAAGGACCGGGAGCGGACTCCCGTGTTTCAAACCGGGAAGTCCTACCTACAACACACCGAGTGCAGAGGAGAGAGACTTTGACTACCAGCCCGGGTGTGTGATCAGATGCACCCGTCTGCGGCAGCCGGGCACCATCACCTTGGTTTACCACAAGACTTGTGTGTTTTATTCGACCGTAACATCCTCGGCCTTGCCGGGCTGCGCCGGCCCCTGCAATCACTATCCTCAGCATAGAGACACTGGGCCCGGGACATCCATCCATACCCACGGAGGGGTTAACATCCAGCTGCCAGCCCAACGTCCCTGGGAGCCCCGCAACGGCAGCAGTGGTGCTGCATCTCACCACACACCATGGTTGGCATCACAGACATTTTACAACCAATCCCGTATAAATACGTCCCCCTTTATTCGGAGTGTCCGTGCGACCCCCGGGTCCGGAGAACCCCTCGAGCCGTACCGTAGATCCGGATCCGAGCAGCACTGGCTGCTGGCAAGGGGGCGGCACACATTCTCTTTCTGTAGGACTCATTTGGTCCAAAGGTGGGAAGAAGAAAGCTGTCGGTGATTGATTATTGGCCTTACATATGACGTTACAAACCCATTGGAGTGCCGATGCTGGTATGGGAGGTGAGTATAGTCTCTATTATTTTACCTGGGGAAAAAATAGTCAATCAGACGGGGTTGTCCTAGTAGTGGACAACCCCTTTAAATTAAGCAGGGACGCTCGCTATCTTATTAAAAAAAAGTACAGTAATGCAAAAAGCATCATAATTAAACTTAAGAAGCATCCAATGTTTGCATACTGGAGCCATATAATAAAAGAGAGCCCATATCTTAAAGTTATAGGGCACAAAATCCCCTTTGTCCTTATTTTCTCAAACTTTCTTGGTGTCAAAGATATTGCAAAATGCCTCCCTCTCTCTTATTATAGTAATTTAAAAGCAAACCTTCACAGGTACTACAACGGATATTGTGAATTTTTAGAAAAGTGGATGTGGCAGATCCCTGAATTTACATTTTGAATTTGGGCACCTCGGCACCATGTACAAGAAATATTTGGGAAGCATTGCTTTCCCTAAGGTTTATCTTTATCTAGTCTTTGACTTGACCGGGAAGATTTGTACACTCGTCATCGAGGCCACCTCTTTTTCTTTATGTCTTCTGGATGTTCATGGAAAGTTGGCCAGTAAGACTACATCCAAGATTCTAACACAAGGAGATTTAGGAGTTATGGCTGCTTTACACGCAACGACATCGCTAACGAGATGTCGTTGGGGTCACGGAATTTGTGACGCACATCCGGCCTCGTTAGCGACGTCGTTGTGTGTGAAACGCACGAACGACCGCTAATGATCCAAATTACTCACCATATCGTTGATCGTTGACACGTCGTTCTAATCCCAAATGTCATTGCTGTTGCAGGACGCAGGTTGTTCGTTGTTCCTGAGGCAGCACACATCGCTACGTGTGACAACGCAGGAACGAGGAACAACAGTTTACCTGCATCCAGCCAGCAACGAGGTGGGCGTGTCTTTCCTTCGGCTGCTCTCCGCCCCTCCACTTCTATTGGCCGCCTGCCATGTGACGTCGCTGTAACGCCGTACGAACCGCCTCCTTAGAAAGGAGGCGGTTCGCCGGCCACAGCGACGTCGCAGGGAAGGTAAGTCCGTGTGTCGGGGACTAACAATATTGTGCGCCACGGGCAGCGATTTGCCCGTGACACACAAATGACGGGGGCGGGTACGCTCGCTAGCGATCTCGCTAGCGAGATCGCAGTGTGTAAAGTGGCCTTTAGTGACAGCATTGCTGATCAGGGGCGGACATAACATTGATGCAACCAGTGCAGCCACATATGGGCTGAGGTGGTTAAGTGATCACTTCTACCTTCAAAGCAGGTGGAATTGTGCATTATGATGAGACATAAAGTGTCTTGTACAGGAACCTTCTTCCGTTGGTGTCTGCCACTGTTGCTGATAAAATCTGAATATTTCTACAGTGGTTAAAGGGTTCATTCCTGGTGGTCTACATAACTGAAAGGGTTATCAATATTAAGAATGATGCCCCAGGATGGTTGCAGGTTAATGCCTAACAAAATTAGTAGTAGAAAGTAAGGGAAGGCAGCACTCCCATGGTGCAGAAAAAACCCAATATATTATATCCCAAAGCAGTGCAACATTTTGTGTACATCTTAGAGCTTATTCATATTTGACAAACAAATTCCATGTGTGTTTTTAATCAATAAAATTCATACTAAAGTTACATAACCATATATTTTTGTAGATTGAGTAGTCTGCACCAAAACATGGGGACTTGTCCGGTTTTCATCCAAGACACAGATCAAACTCATCAATACAAGTCTATGGGTCCATGAAAAAATTAGACAGCACTCGGGTGTTGGTGGTATTTTCCCGCTATCACTCTTGTCTTCACTATTTCCTGTATAAGCAATGATTCCAACTTGGAAGAATAATTACAAAATGTTTAATAACAAGAAAACAACATATTTATAGGATAATTCAAAATAGCAATGTAAATAATGAAACTCTTCTTCAATGTCCTATAATTAGAAAAAAATATGAATGCAAATACTGTACTTTTTGTTTTATAAGACGCACTGGATTATAAGACTCACCCCAAATTTAGAGAAAAAAAGGAAAAAAAAAATAGGGTGTCCGCCTTACAATCTGGTGGTGTCTCACCAGAGGGGGGGTTGGCAGCGGTGGTGGAGTGTGGTCACAGGAGGCAGGGGCGGTGCTGGAGTAGGGCAATGTTGCGAATGGTGCAGCGGGTGTCTCAGATGCTCGCTGCAGGCACTGTGAGGCAAGAGGAGCATCCAGAAGCTATTGGTGGTGCGGGCTTCAAAAAAATGGCACCCGGATTCAGCGCGTGTGCAGATGGAGCTTTCAGCTCAATGACAAGCTGAGATCTCATGTACGCACGCACC